>NC_057805.1:323304235-323522385 GCF_018294505.1 Triticum aestivum
GATCAGTGCCATTGACATGTGTACCTATAGGCAACCAGTAAATGGTAGAAGTTAAACTGCAATTGCACAAATGATGTGAAATACTGTAAGACATGGGATGCAGCTAACCTTGACGGCAAACAACAGCATCGGCCGTTATGACCCTGCGTAAGTACATGGACAAGCATGTTAAATACAACAGGGTTAGCATCCACCAAAAATAGCAAATGGGGCAGCATCTCTAGTATATCTTCATTGCGGAGAGTAGCATGGTAGCAACTGGACAGATTAAAAAAATGGATACAACTGTTAATTGCAACAGGCTTAACAACATCCTAAGTCATGTTTTGTAAGTTTGTAGCTATTGAAATGCAACTTTTTAAAAATGGATTCAACTGTTAATTGCAACAGGCTTAATAGACATTGAAACCGGTACTGATAAAAATCCAATTGGCATAGTTAAACATCACAAGGCAGGTGCTGCCAGAGCAGAGAATGGCCCAGATGTCTATAAAAAGGTAGGGAAAGTAGCTCAAACGTGTTAGGCATGTTTACTAGAACATGCTTAATACATCGACCGTACAGAACATAGCCATTAATTGCAACTGGTATTGGTAAGATTGAACTGGTGAGTACATACTTGGTAAGTCCTGAGAGGTAGTTGCTGGGGCACTTCATCTTGGCCAGAGCTCACCCAAAGCCAGCGACGGCAGAGGCGAGCGGTTCCTCCGGGTCGAAGCATGGATCAGTGCCACTGACATGTGTACCTACAGGCAACCAGTAAATGGGTAGAAGTTAAACTGCAATTGCACAAATTATGTGAAATACTGTAAGACATGGGATGCAACTCACCTCGACGGCAAACAAAAGCATCGGCCGTTATGACCCTGCGTAAGTACATGGACAGGCATGTTAAGTGCAACAGGGTTAGCATCCACTAAAAATAGCAAATGGGCAGCATCTCTAGTGATATCCCAAGTCATGTACTGTAAGTTTGTTGCTGGTATTGGTGAAATTGAGCTGGACACGGTAATATTTGAACATCACAGAGTGTGTAGTACTGAAATAAACAAGGCACGAACATGCTTAATACATCAACCATACAAATCATAGCCGTTGCAAGTGGTATTGGTATGATTTAGCTGGTCAGATCTTACCTGTTAAGTCCTGGGGGTAGTCATTGGGGGACTTCATCTGGGCCAGAGCCTGCGCCCAGGGCCGGGCCAGCAAAATCCGGGGCCCTGTGCAAAACTAAAAAATGGGGCCCTATCACACTAAAAATATTTAACAAACAAGCAATAATAATGTATATGATACAATGTATTACATAAAAATTAGATACATAATAAAAAATCATATCTATTCAACTCCCGATTGCATAATATTTATTTGAACAACATCATTCTTTTAGTATTCTAAGAATTGAAATCTTCAATGATATCCTCGTAATCAATCTTCTCCCCATGATGACTCGAATATGTATTATTGAAACACAAGATACAAAAGATGAATAAAATAAAATGGAGTGATACGGCAACAGTCATCATATATCAATTGAAGATTATGCGTCAACATTTGGCAATTAGACGAACCTCCTAACTCACCTTGTTTCGTGTCCTGTTTGGATGAACTGTTATACTATAATATTTAACCAAGGAGGCAAGAACCAATCTTAGCGAAGTAACAATCCCTGTCAAAAATTAGTTTGGGATTTAGAAATTAGGAGTAGGACTGTATGATGCAAAGTTAATCAGCAGGAAAAGCCAGCGGCAACTGGCAGGAGTAGTTAAACAATTAAACTAGTACCTGAACCTTGCAAGTATTGATAAATTGTTTAACTCCTGCCGGTATGAAATCAAGACGACCGTGCACTATCAATCTCACATGACTAGCGCGGCGAGAGGAACATGTTTTTTTATCTACCTGTTTTGGTGATTGTGATACGAACACATTCATCAGAGTTCACACGAAGTTAATCGGAACTCGGAAGGCTAGTCACCCCGCCTGCCGCCAGCTCTGGATGCGATGCAATCGATTTTGATCTGGTCTGGATGCGCCGTCTCGCCTGACAGCTTCCTCTGGATGCGATCGATCCGGTTCTATTTTTGATCGAGGCATCGCATCGAGCAGCGGCCTCAGGCGGAGTTGCGCAGACGTGCGCTAGGCACCATCAGCCCAGGAGGAAATATACATAGGCCTACATAAAAATATGGGCCCCCTAAAGTGTATGGGCCCTGTGCGGGCCGCACACTCTGTACAGCTATGAGCCCGGCCCTGCCTGCACCATGTCGGCAGCGGAGGCGAGGTGTTCCTCCGAGTCAACACGCACAGCGGCCATCATGCCATGGACCGCCATCAGCTCCTGGCGGGGGGGGGGGGGATTTGGAGGCATCAGGATATTTCGCAGGCGCCATTTAAGCAATCAGGCCAGGGACGTGATAGAGATCAGTGGGTTACCTGACTGGATCCGAGTAGAACGTAGATGTGGCTGAAGCTGTGGTTGCAGCGGCGGCGGTTTGAGATGCCGGTAGGGAGAGGCGCGAGGGAGGGCGGGGGAGGATACTGAGGGGAAGGGGATGTGGTTGGAGGAATAAATTCTGAAAGCGTGCGCCTAATGAAAATTTCGGTGCGAAACTTGAAACTTGGGCGGGGGAAACACACAACATAGACGAAGCACGTAAAATACTCGTGTGTGAGAAAAAACAAAGTTGGCAGATCCCGTCTCCAAAAAAAGTACACGTGTACTTGATTTTTTCGGTCAATGGTACGCCTAGTTTATTAGGAAATATCGCACAGGTAACTGACTTATGGGTCATTAATGGAAAAAACGCAGACGGGTACGACATAGAAACCGTGTGTTTTGTGATCTTCAAATGATTAACGCAAAAAATGCACACAGGCACACATGTTAATCAACGCTCAAAGCCCTCAAAGGATGCTCTTACCGACATTGTACGTTAATACTACAAACTTAAAGTACTACTGGTAATTTGCTCTAATACTACAAACTTAAACTACTTCTCACATGCTGCCATCAGGGCATGCTGGCCAGACGCCGACGTTCTCCTTCCTGACCTTGTAGGAGGCAGCCCACCGTGCTTCGATCTCCGCCAAGCTCTCCTCACCACGGCGTGCAGCCTCTTTTTTCTTGCGGTGGCGGGACTCTCTTTTCTTGACTGCTTTCTGCCTTTTCCGCTCCTTCTGTGCGGCTTTGGTCGCCTCTAGATCCACCACCCATTCGGCCATGGTAGCCTCAAAGTCCGCCCATGTAACTGTCTGGCCGCCGGTGGCGATGAACTCGGCGCGGCGAGATGCCATCGCTTCCTTACCATGTGTGCAGTCGTGGGCGGCGAGGAACGCGGCGCAGTGGTAAGCCATCGCTTCCTTACCAGTTACTGTGCACCGCGGTGCCATGGACGACACCTGGAGAGAGCTCTGGGACGGAGGGGCCGGGCAGCCGTACAGTGCGGTGGTATTCAAGAGCTCAACCACAAAAGACAACAGAAATTTGGCTTCCCTTACAATTTTGCTCGTTCATTATCGCACACGGTTCATCTCCGTCGCTTCGAGAAACAATGTGCGCTGAGCCTATTGTGTGTTGCGTTATGATTGGCCGAAACCCCAGCCACGCGGATCGCACGTGTGCACCGTTGGATGCGCCGCGATCGAACGGCAATCCACGTCCCTCACATCACACCCATGCACGTGTAGCTGGATTGGATTTATATGCGCTAAATGCCTAGAAAATGCACATAATCCCCTAAATATGGTAAATGAGCCCGGAAAAATGCCAAATTTGAACCGGTGCTTTGCAGGGTGTATGTTCATCGTAGAAAAAAACTCCAGGGCAAAGAACGAAGAAAATTTGGATTCCCCTTCAATCTTGAGGATTTCCCTTTCGAAAGCATGGAACTTCCTCGGTGATGGTTCGATTTATGAAGGGCGTGCATGACAACATAAGCCAAACCTTCTCAATTTTTTAGCAGGGCATGGTGAGGTCATACCATGGCACCATGCCAGGCGTCATGTTTTTTAAGCATTTATTTCATTTTTTATATAGTTGAAAACCCAACAAACAAACATTTGTGGTTGACTATTGCCACACATTTCATCAAAATATCTGTCCATTCCTTGTAAAAGGCATGAGAATTTACTAAATGGCACGAGCATGATTTTCTAGGCCGTTCTTGTGGACCCTTTCATGCATCGATTTTTTGAACTTGAATTATGTGCATTAATGCCTAGGAAATGCACATAATCCCCTAAATATGGCAAATGAACCCGGAAAAGTGCCAAATTTGAACACGGTGATTTCCAGGTTGTTTGTTAATCGTAGAAAAAAACTTGTGGACAAATGTCGGTGTACAAAAGTAGGGGCCCTCTTTGTACACCTTTACTTGTGCACGGGCAGTTAGAGCCGCGCCTACGGCCACACTTAACAAGGCAGAGGAAGGAAGCAAAAGTACAAGACCACCAGAGCAGCGGCAAGCCAAAGGCGTGAGAAGCAAAGGGACAAGATGGGCTTTCCCCGGCAAGAGCCTTGCCGGGGCAGGTTACGTAGC
The DNA here is from genome assembly GCF_018294505.1 of Triticum aestivum. Classification (NCBI taxonomy): domain Eukaryota; kingdom Viridiplantae; phylum Streptophyta; class Magnoliopsida; order Poales; family Poaceae; genus Triticum; species Triticum aestivum. The sequence continues at coordinate 323,308,777 of NC_057805.1, forward strand.
CCCGGCAAGAGCCTTGCCGGGGCAACTTGCCCGACACCAGCGAGGCCGCCACCCTGAGCCTAAGGGTTCCAACACCATCAACGACATTGGAACCAAGGCTTGGGAGGCGCCTGCATGGAGGCATGCAGATCTTTGTGAAGACAAAGGGCCTGCGAGGCCTAGATAGGAACCAGAAAACAAGACAACAGCAAGGCTCCTTGCCGAGGATGCCCACGAGGCCCCGGCAAGGCTCCTGCCGAAGATACCCACGAGGCCCCGGCAAGACTCTTGCCAAGGGCGCCCGCAAGGCCCCAGCAAGACCCTTGCAGGGAATATCAGCAAGACCACGGCAAGGCCTTGCCGCCCCGTCACAGCCCCAGCTCAGCGGCCGACCCACCATCTAAGCAAGTACCCACGTGGCAGTACGTGGCTCCTAAGCCAACTAGTCAAGCACTTGCGTGGTGGCATGCAGATCTTCGTAAAGACCCTGCCACCACACCAGCTCAGCAGCCTGCCAGCCTACATGGCGATGCATGCCTCGTTGGCCTGGACGCGTGTGGGAGCAAGGCAATGCGGCGACCGACGGGGCGGGTTTCGTTGTCGTCCCCGATAAAGCAAGAGGACACCTAAGTAGCGCATTTAATGCGTTTTGTCTTGTGATGTCAGGCGATAAGCTTGTACACTGTACAACTTTCCACCTCATGTCGTCTGGAGCAGGCCCATCCGCACCAGCGCGGGCGGGCGATGGGGTGGCCACGGATGGCGCCGGAGGCGCCGTCCATGAGCATCCACGACACTCTGGCACATGGAGCCGGACGAGCGATGTCGTACGGGCCCAAGACGACGAGCCACACGCCGCTGGGCCTGGGGACGGGGCTCTGCTAGCGGAGCGGCGACCTCCCGGACACCCCCGCCGCGCTCGTGCCGCGGCCTTCCCAGGGCGCGCGCGATGAGAAACACCGTGACGTCAGCGCCCCCGGGCGCCGCCACGGGAAGAGCCCTGTGCGTCACTCTCAGGATGCATCGGGCCAGCATGCGCACCGAGACGCTGGCGGAAGCGGCACGCGGCCGCGAGACCGTGATAGAGATCCTTCTAACGTGGTTAGAAGTCGGAGCGCGTCATGGTCCACGCAGCTTTCGCCGCCACCCACGCCAGCAGAAGCGCTGGCGCGCGTACAATTGCTCCTCGACTTCCCGCCCGCTGCGGAGAAGCTCGATCAGTGGAGGGCCACCATTCGAAGCCTCGTCAGCTTCGCCAACAAAGATGAGCCACTCCCAGCGGGACCCTCGTGCCGGTGTTCTGTCGACCCGACACGTGCCGGCGGTGGGAGGACCAGGGATGCTGCGATCACGGTGCACTCTTCTCCCTCGCGGCCGCGGCAGCAGCCGCTGGCTCACCGGGCCGACGTCTGTGACGACGTTTCTACGACGTCGTCCGACCCGCGAGCCCGCCGCGACCAACGCCAAGTCCTTCGGGAGCGAGCCCAGGAAGACGCTCGATCCACCATCGAACGATGATGGGAGACGCGCCATCAGTTAGATCGGCGTGTAGGGCCTACTATGGAGAACCCGACGCCTGGGGGCTCCGGCGACCTGCCTTACGAGGTGGGTTGTCCAGCCTTTACCCGAGAGCTGCGGCAGTTCCAATGGCCCTCCCACCGCACGTTCAAGCCTGATGTTGGCGAGAAGTACAATGGCAAGACTCACCCGTCGGAGTTCCTCAGCATCTACACCATCGCGATGCAGGCTGCTGGAGCTCACGACGACAAGGTGCTTGCCAATTACTTCCCGTTGGCACTCGAACCCAACGTCATGTCATGGTTGATGCACTTGCCAGTGGATTCCATTTCTTCTTGGTCGGATTTGTGTCATGAGTTTGTTGGCGCCTTCACTGGAGGCCACCAAGCTCATGGCCAGGCAAGCGATTTGCATATCATCCCCCAGAAAGAAGGCGAAAACCTGCGCAAGTACATATAGAGGTTCAGCCGGGTGCAGTACAACATCCCAGATGTTCATCCCGCCGCTGTCATCAGCACATTCCATCAGAATGTGCGCAACTGCAAGATGCGTGAAGAGTTGGTGATGGACAAGGTCAAGGATGTGGCTGAACTTTATGTTCTGGCCGATAGATGTGCTCGAGCTGAAGAGGGGAGGAAGTACCCCGGTGAAGACACCGGTGCGGAAACCGACTCGACAGACGAAGACACCGCCGCCCCGACAAAGAAGGGCCGGCGCCGCAACAGGAAGCGTAAGGTCAAGACTGTGCTTGCCGTTGAGGGATCCGGCGACCTCGGTGCCGCCAAGAAGGCCAAGGCTGACGACCTCGGCAAGGAGGTTGCCGGGTGAGCCGCCTGCCGGGCCTAATTGGCGGCCGCCGACAAGCCAGGAGGCTCCGACAAACAGTACTGCAAGATCCACCGCACCAAGGGCCATGACCTCCAGAACTGCCGACAGGTTGAGCTGCTTGCAGAGAAGCAGAAAGCTGAATATGAAAGGCGGGAAAAGGAGAAGGGTCAGGATGGTGCTGAGGAGTCCGGCAAGAAACGTGGCAGCCAAGGAGGTTGCCGCGGCAAAGATAACCAACAATAGAGGCCCACTCGGGGCCGCGACAAGAAGGAGGAAGATGATGATCATGACGAGGACGACGAGTCCGGCGAGCACGAAAGCTACAGAGGCCATGTGCGTCGACGGTGGCGCCTCGCTGCACGCCTCTCACCGCCAACTGATGCAGTGGGCGCGTGAGGTCACTGCGGCAGAGCCATCGTTCGATGCCCAGAAGCCACTGAAGTGGTCCCGCACGCCCATCATTTTTGACACCGAGGATCACCCTGATTGCACAACTGCGGTCGGGTGTTTGCCGTTCTTGGTTTCACCAACAATACGCAACCTCAAGGTGACAAAAGTGCTGGTTTACGGTGGGGCTGGTCTGAATTTGATCTCGCCCGCTGTGATCAAGAAGCTGCAGATTCCTGATGGAGATCTCGAGGAGACGGACACGTTTCAAGGGGTCAACCCGGGAAGGAGTCAGCCGAAGGGTAAAATCACGCTGCCCGTTACGTTTGGGGGCGAGCTGAACTATAGGACGGAGAAGATCGTTTTTTATGTCGCCGAGATCCCCTTGCCGTACAACGGGATCCTTGGCCGCCCAGCGCTGGCCAAGTACATGGTGGCGTCACACTACGCCTACAACACTTTGAAGATGCCGGGGCCGCTGACCATCATCATCGTCCCCTCTGACAAGAAAGACGTGATCATCTACGCCGACCAACTCTACCGAGAGGCAGTTGTAGCAACTGCCACCAAGGCACTTGCTCCTGCCGCTGAAGCCCCGGGAAGGAAGAAGGCCGCCAACAAGACCTCTTTCGACGAGACCTTTTCCGGCAAGATCTCTTGCACCCACTCCGGCAAGCGCACCTCTCCGGAGTGCCGTGATCCCGTTGAGGACGTGCCAGAGAGCTCCACCGGCAAGATCAAGAAGTCCAAGGCTGCGCTACCAGAGACCAAGAAGGTGTCCGTCAAGGAGGACGGCACGGGCGGGGCTTTTACCATAAGCTCCACCCTCAACAGCAAATAGGAAAGCGCGCTCGTTGCCTTCTTGCAGGCGAATGTCGATGTATTTGCATGGCAAGCATCTGACATCCCTGGCGTTCCCAGGGAGGTGATTGAGCACCATCTTGCTGTCTGTCCTCACGCACGACCCGTCAAGCAGAAGGTCAGGAAGCAAGCTTTGGAGCGACAAGAGTTCATCATTGAAGAGATCAGGAAGTTGGAGGCGGCAGGCCTGGTTAGAGGAGTACTCCACCCCACGTGGTTGGCCAATCCGATGGTGGTGCGTAAGGCGAATGGGAAGTTGAGGCTGTGTATTGACTACACAGATATCAATAAAGCCTGTCCAAAGGATCCTTTCCCTCTGCCACGCATCGACCAGATTGTAGACTCCACTACCGGGTGTGACCTGCTGTCATTCCTTGATGCCTATTTAGGATACCACTAGATCTTTATGATGAAGGAAGACGAAGAGAAGACCGCGTTCATCACCCCATGTGGTACATACTGTTTTGTATGAATGCCTTTCGGGTTGAAAAGCGCTGGTTCAACGTTTGCCCGGGCGATCCAAATTGGTTTTGAGCCCCGGCTGCATAGAAATATGGAAGCCTATATGGATGATATAGTAGTCAAGACCAAGGATAGGGCCACGCTCGTACAAGATCTAGAAGAAACATTTGCAAATCTGTGCAAGATCAACCTCAAGCTTAACCCAGAGAAGTGTGTGTTCGGTGTCTGATACGTCTCAACGTATCTATAATTTATGAAGTATTCATGCTATTAAATTATCCATCTTGTATGTTTAATGGGCTTTACTATGCACTTTTATATTATTTTTGGGACTAACCTATTAACCCAGAGCCCAGTGCCAGTTTCTGTTTTTTCCCTTGTTTCAGTGTTTCGCAGAAAAGGAATATCAAACGGAGTCCAAACGGAATGAAACCTTCGGAAAAGTTATTTTTGGAACGGAAGCAATCCAGGGGACTTGGAGTGCACATCAGGGAATCAACGAGGAGGGCACGAGGCAGGGGGCGCGCCCTCCACCCTCGTGGGCCCCTCATGGCTCCCCTGACGTATTTCTTCCTCCTATATATACCAATATCCCCTAAAACCTTCGGGAAACAGAATAGATCGGGAGTTCCGCCGCCGCAAGCCTCTGTAGCCACCAAAAACCAATCGGGACCCTGTTCCGGCACCCTGCCGGAGGGGGGATCCCTCACCGGTGGCCATCTTCATCATCCCGGCTCTCTCCATGACGAGGAGGGAGTAGTTCACCCTCGGGGCTGAGGGTATGTACCAGTAGCTATGTGTTTGATCTCTCTCTCTCTCTCTCTCGTGTTCTTGAGGTGATACGATCTTGATGTATCGCGAGCTTTGCTATTATAGTTGGATCTTATGATGTTTCTCCCCCTCTACTCTCTTGTAATGGATTGAGTTTTCCCTTTGAAGTTATCTTATCGGATTGAGTCTTTAAGGATTTGAGAACACTTGATGTATGTCTTGCGTGGGATACCCGTGGTGACAATGGGGTATTCTATTGATCCACTTGATGTATGTTTTGGTGATCAACTTGCGGGTTCCGCCCATGAACCTATGCATAGGGGTTGGCACACGTTTTTCGTCTTGACTCTCCGGTAGAAACTTTGGGGCACTCTTTGAAGTTCTTTGTGTTGGTTGAATAGATGAATCTGAGATTGTGTGATGCATATCGTATAATCATACCCACGGATACTTGAGGTGACATTGGAGTATCTAGGTGACATTAGGGTTTTGGTTGATTTGTGTCTTAAGGTGTTATTGTAGTATGAACTCTAGGATAGATCAAACGGAAATAATAGCTTCGTGTTATTTTACTACGGACTCTTGAATAGATCAATCAGAAAGGATAACTTTGAGGTGGTTTCGTACCCTACCATAATCTCTTCGTTTGTTCTCCGCTATTAGTTACTTTGGAGTGACTCTTTGTTGCATGTTGAGGGATAGTTATATGATCCAACTATGTTATTATTGTTGAGAGAACTTGCACTAGTGAAAGTATGAACCTAGGCCTTGTTTCCTTGCATTGCAATACCGTTTACGCTCACTTTTACCACTTGCTACCTTGCTGTTTTTATATTTTCAGATTACAAAAACTTATATCTACCATCCATATTGCACTTGTATCACCATCTCTTCGCCAAACTAGTGCACCTATAAAATTTGCCGTTGTATTGGGTGTGTTGGGGACACAAGATACTCTTTGTTATTTGGTTGCAGGGTTGTTTGAGAGAGACCATCTTCATCCTACGCCTCCCACGGATTGATAAACCTTAGGTCATCCACTTGAGGGAAATTTGCTACTGTCCTACAAACCTCTGCACTTGGAGGCCCAACAACGTCTACAAGAAGAAGGTCGTGTAGTAGACATCAAGCAGTTTCTGGCGCCGTTGCCGGGGAGGTGAGTGCTTGAAGGTATATCTTTAGATCTTGCAATCGAATCTTTTTGTTTCTTGTTTTAGCACTAGTTTAGTTTATAAAAGAAAACTACAAAAAAATGGAATTGAGTTTACCTCTTACGCTTCATCTTTTTAATATCTTTCATGAGTATGATGGAAAGGAAAATTGTGCCAAAGTGTTAGAAGAAGAATGCATTAAAATGTTTGGCGCTAAATCTTTGAATGATGAGCATGATTGCAATGTTGTTAGTATGAACTCCTTGAATATCCATAGTACTAATGATGATTGCACTAGTTATGATGAAAATGTCTCCTATAAACATGTCAATTTTTGTGGAGTGCATTGGGTTTGCAAGTACACACCAAATAGGGAAGATAGATATTGCAAGAGGCATAAGCATTTAGAAACTAAATTGTTTCAAGAAAGGCTAGACGTTTGTGCTGAAAGATTCAATATTTATCGCCATCCTTGTGAACTTTGCAATGAACATGGTCATTTAAAGCTCCAATGCTATTTGTTTCATGATCAAGTCGTGTCCAAAAATTGTGATAACTTGATTACCCTTGAGCATCATAAAGATCTTAGTCTTCTTTTGGGTTATGAAGAAATGAAACGTATAACTGAGGGTATTCCAAAATTTAATCTCAATAAATTTCTTGATTTTGATCTAGAGGAAATTTATATGTACTGTGCGGTGAATTGCATTGAAAACCCTTATATTGCCAATTACATAAAGAAAAGAAAACAAATAGAGGATGAAGAGAATACTAATGAAAGGGAAGAGACTTCCCAATATCCTCCTACTATTTCTTATGATGAATCAGGTAACGAGGAGGAGCCTTCTACTCAACCAATCTCATTAATAAGGAGCTCCAAAAAGAAGATTAAACCCACACATGATGTGAAGAAGAAAAAGAAAAGACAGAGAAGTAAAGGTAGAAAGGTATCCCTCCCAAATTATGTTGTTCCTATTACTTATTGTGATGATGATAATTGCTATACTATTGGTGCTATCCATACTATTAATGATGAGAGTGATTATGCTTATGATATGAAAAGGCCCAAGCTTGGGGATTCTATGCTTGATGAAGATGATGTTTTTGAGAATATATTTTCTGAAATTAATGTTGGTCCCAAGCTTGGGGATGCTACGTTTAATGATGATATTTTTAGCCTCCCAAGTTTTGATATGCAAAGTTGTTATGATGATAGCATGCCTTCTACCTATGATGATTATATTGATGAAAGTGGGTTTGGAAGAGTGTCAACTTTAGGAAGTAATGATCCCACTATTTTGGAGGATGTTGAATCTTATAATATTTATGAAAGTGGATTTGGAGAGGTCATGACTTTATTTAGTGATGAGTCCACTATCTTGGAAGAGGTTTCAATCGATTATGATGAGAACAAAGTCGCTACTTATGATGATTATTGTGATGAAACTTATGCTATAAAGAGTAGGGATGATTATATTTACAAAACTTGTCATGATTATGATTACCCTTTTTCTGAACATTACTCATTTAATGTGGAAACAATTTATAGTATTCGAGTCTCTTATGATACTCTCACTATTCCGAATGAGAAGAATTTTGCTTATGCGGAGAGTAGTAAATTTTCTATGCTTGTAGATCATGAAAAGAATGCTTTAGGTGCTGGTTATATTGTTGAATTCATTCATGATGCTACTGAAAATTATTATGAGGAAGGAATATATGCTTCTAGTAATTGCAATAATATAAAGTTTCCTCTCTATGTGCTTAAAGTTTTGAAGTTATGCTTGTTTTGCCTTCCTATGCTAGTTGATTATTGTTCCCATAAGTTGTTTGCTCACAAAATCCCTATGCATAGGAAGTGGGTTAGACTTAAATGTGCTTGTCATGTGTTTCATGATGCTCTCTTTATGTTCCAATTCTTATCTTTTATGTGAGCATCATTGAAATCGTCATGCCTAGCTAGGGGCGTTAAACGTTAGCGCTTGTTGGGAGGCAACCCAATTTTATTTTAGTTTATTGCTTTTTGGTTATGTTTAGTAATAAATAATCCATATAGCTTCTGTTTAGATGTGGTTTTATGTTTTAATTAGTGTTTGTGCCAAGTAGAACCTTTGGGAAGACTTGGGTGAAGTCTTTATGATCATGCTGTAAAAAACAGAAACTTTAGCGCTCACGAGATTAGCTAAAACTTTTTACTGGAGAGTGCTATTTAGTTGATTATTTTTGCAGATGATTACTAGACAAATTCCTCAGGTCCACCAATTTATTTTAGAATTTTTGTAGTTCCAGAAGTTTGCGTTAGTTACAGATTACTACAGACTGTTCTGTTTTTGACAGATTCTGTTTTTCGTGTGATTGTTTGCTTATTTTGATGACTCTATGGCTAGTAAAATAGTTTATAAACCATAGATAAGTTGGAATACAGTAGGTTTAACACCAATATAAATAAATAATGAGTTCATTACAGTACCTTGAAGTGGTGTTTCGTTTTCTTTCGCTAACGGAGCTCACGAGATTTTCTGTTAAGTTTTGTGTTGTGAAGTTTTCAAGTTTTGGGTAAAGATTCGATGGACTATGGAATAAGGAGTGGCAAGAGCCTAAGCTTGGGGATGCCCAAGGCACCCCAAGGTAATATTCAAGGGCAACCAAGAGCCTAAGCTTGGGGATGCCCCGGATGGCATCCCCTCTTTCGTCTTCGTTCATCGGTAACTTTACTTGGAGCTATATTTTTATTCACCACATGATATGTGTTTTGCTTGGAGCGTCATTTTATTTTCTTTAGCTTTGCTTGCTATTTGAATAAAATACCAAGATCTGAAATTCTTAAATGAGAGAGAGTCTTCACATAGCTACATAATTATTCAACTACTCATTGATCTTCACTTATATCTTTCGGGGTAGTCTGTCGTTTGCTCTAGTGCTTCACTTATATCTTTTAGAGCACAATGGTGGTTTTATTTTGAAGAAATAGATGAACTCTCATGCTTCATGTATATTATTTTGAGAGTCTTAAACAACATGGTAATTTGCTTAATCCTAATATGCTAGGTATTCAAGACTAGTAAAAACTAAGAGAAGTTTGATGCTTGATGATTGTTTTGAGATATGGAGGTAGTGATATCAAAGTTGTGCTAGTTGAGTAATTGTGAATTTGAGAAATACTTGTGTTGAAGTTTGCAAGTCCCGTAGCATGCACGTATGGTAAACGTTATGTAACAAATTTGAAACATGAGGTGTTCTTTGATTGTCCTCCTTATGAGTGGCGGTCGGGGACGAGCGATGGTCTTTTCCTACCAATCTATCCCCCTAGGAGCATGCGCGTTCCTACCCTGTTCCGGCACCCTGCCGGAGGGGGATCCCTCACCGGTGGCCATCTTCATCATCCCGGCGCTCTCCATGACGAGGAGGGAGTAGTTCACCCTCGGGGCTGAGGGTATGTACCAGTAGCTATGTGTTTGATCTCTCTCTCTCATGTTCTTGAGGTGATACGATCTTGATGTATCGCGAGCTTTGCTATTATAGTTGGATCTTATGATGTTTCTCTCCCTCTACTCTCTTGTAATGGATTGAGTTTTCCCTGTGAAGTTATCTTATCGGATTGAGTCTTTAAGGATTTGAGAACACTTGATGTATGTCTTGCGTGGGATACCCGTGGTGACAATGGGGTATTCTATTGATCCACTTGATGTATGTTTTGGTGATAAACTTGCGGGTTCCGCCCATGAACCTATGTATAGGGGTTGGCACATGTTTTTCGTCTTGACTCTCCGGTAGAAACTTTGGGGCACTCTTTGAAGTTCTTTGTGTTGGTTGAATAGATGAATTTGAGATTGTGTGATGCATATCGTATAATCATACCCATGGATACTTGAGGTGACATTGGAGTATCTAGGTGACATTAGGGTTTTGGTTGATATGTGTCTTAAGGTGTTATTCTAGTACGAACTCTAGGATAGATCGAACGAAAATAATAGCTTCCTGTTATTTTACTACGGACTCTTGAATAGATCGATCAGAAAGGATAACTTTGAGGTGGTTTCGTACCCTACCATAATCTCTTCGTTTGTTCTCCGCTATTAGTTACTTTGGAGTGACTCTTTGTTGCATGTTGAGGGATAGTTATATGATCCAACTATGTTATTATTGTTGAGAGAACTTGCACTAGTGAAAGTATGAACCCTAGGCCTTGTTTCCTAGCATTGCAATACCATTTACGCTCACTTTTACCACTTGCTACCTTGCTGTTTTTTTATTTTCAGATTACAAAAACTTATATCTACCATCCATATTGCACTTGTATCACCATCTCTTCACCGGACTAGTGCACCTATACAATTTACCATTGTATTGGGTGTGTTGGGGACACAAGAGACTCTTTGTTATTTGGTTGCAGGGTTGTTTGAGAGAGACCATCTTCATCCTATGCCTCCCACGGATTGATAAACCTTAGGTCATCCACTTGAGGGAAATTTGCTACTGTCCTACAAACCTCTGCACTTGGAGGCCCAACAACGTCTACAAGAAGAATGTTGTGTAGTAGACATCAGTGTCCCGTCCGGCAAACTTCTTGGGTTCTTTGTGTATCAACGCGGAGTCGAAGCAAATCCCAACAAGATCAAAGCCATTGAGCAGATTGAGGCGCCGAAACGAGTTAGGGACGTCCGCAGGCTCACTGGCTGCGTTGCTGCCCTGAGTAGGTTCATCTCCAAATCTGCTGAGCGTGCCCTCCCCTTTTTCAAAGTTTTGAAAAAGGCAGGTCCAGTAAAATGGACTCCGGAGGCAGAGGCAGCGCTGCAAGATTTGAAGAAGTACCTTTCCTCCACGCCGATACTAGTCACACCTAAACCACAAGAGCCGTTGCTACTATACTTAGCGGCAACGAATCAAGTGGTCAGCGCTACGCTAGTGGCGCAGAGGGAACTCGAGGGAGAAGCAGCAGTAGCAGCGGAGCCATCAGATGATGGGCCGGGGCCCTCCCCGGCGGGGCTTGACACCGGCAAGGCCCGGTCCCGGCAAGGCGGAGTCTACGCAAATGGGCGAAGTTGAGCAGAAGAAGAAGATGGTGCAGCACCCAGTTTATTTTGCCAGTTCCCTCTTGCGGGGGGCTAGGTCAAGATATTCTGGTATGCAGAAGCTACTTTTCGGCCTCCTCATGGCCTCGAGAAAGCTACGTCATTATTTCCAAGCACATGAGATCACCGTTGTCACCCGCCTCCCGTTGCAACGAATCTTGCACAACCCATATGCAAGTGGGAGGATTGTGGAGTGGGCACTGGAGCTGTCGAGCTTTGGCCTCAAGTTTGAAAGTACTTCAACAATCAAGAGCTAAGCCTTGGCAGAATTCATAGCAGAATGGACCGCAACGCCCTACGAGGAGATTCAAGAGACCGCCCTTCCCGGCAAGGAGACGAGCAGTGAGTGGATTATGTACTTTGATGGAGCTTTCTCACTCCAAGGTGCTGGTGCCGGCGTACTACTCCTCGCACCACAGGGGAGCACCTCAAGTATGTAATCCAGATGCACTTTCCCCAGGAAAAGTCAACGAACAACACGGCGGAGTACGAGGGATTGCTGGTCGGTCTCAGGATCGCGGCAGACCTCGGAATCAGGAAGCTCAGCATCAGAGGTGATTCGCAGCTCATCGTCAAGCAAGTAAACTAGTATTACCAGAGCCCATTGATGGAGGCCTATGTGGATGAAGTGAGGAAGTTGGAAGAGTGCTTTGACGGATTGCAAGCAGAGCATGTTCCCCGAGCGGAGAACGGCATTGCTGACGACCTGTCAAAACGCGCTGCTCTCAAGTTGCTTGTGCAACCAAGTACCTTTGTGCTTCAATTAACTCAGCCATCCATTGAACCATCAGTAGGATAGAGCAAATGAAGGAAGGCGGGCCCCGGCAAGTACTTTCCCGCTGAGCTCCCAGGATCCGCCAGCAAGGACGTTGCCGGGTGTCCCAAGCTTGCCGGAGGGCAGCAACCCCCGGCAGGGCCTCAAGCCCTGGCTGTAGAGGCAGCTGCCCTTATGGCCGAAGATGTGCCTTTAGTCCTTGCCGTCGAGCCCCAGGCTCCGGCATGGGCGCAACCCACCGTCCGTTTCCTCCAAACAGGAGAGCTCCCTGAGGAGCGGGAAGAAGCAGAGAAAGTAGCCCGTCGGTCCAGCATGTACCAGTTTGTGGATGATGCCCTATACAGAAGGAGACCGAATGGTGTGAAGTTGAAGTGCATTCCTCGGGAAGACGGACTGAGGCTGCTGGCAGAGATACATGGAGGCATGTGTGGCTCCCACATAGGGTCAAGAGCCCTTGCCGGCAAGGCATTCCGACAAGGTTTCTTCTGGCCCACCGCTCTCCAGGATGCGACAGCACTAGTAACCAAGTGTGAAGCATGCCAGTTCCATTCAAAGAAGCTTCATCAACCGGCTCAAGCTCTTTAGACCATCCCTCTTTCCTGGCCATTTTCAGTCTGGGGGCTCGATATATGGGCCCCTTTCCCCATGCTGTCGAGGGCTTTGAGTACTTGTACGTCGCAATCGATAAGTTCACAAAGTGGCCGGAAGTGGAGCCGGTGAGAAAGGTGATGGCATAGTCAGCCGTCAAGTTCTTCAAGGGGCTAGTCTGCCGTTTTGGTGTGCCTAATAGGGTCATCACCGACAATGGCACACAGTTCACAAGCCACACTTTCATGCAATACATTCAGGATCTCGGCAGCAAGGTTTGTTTTGCTTCTGTTGCTCATCCCAGAAGTAACGGCCAGGCTGAGAGAGCGAATGTAGAAGTGTTGCGGGGCCTCAAGACCAGAACTTTCGACAAACTGCACAAGTGCGGAAGGCGCTGGATTGATGAATTGCCAACGGTTCTTTGGTCAATCAGAACGACGCCAAATCGAGCCACTGGCCAGACACCCTTTGCCCTGGTATACGGGGCAGGAGCAGTTCTCCCCACGGAACTCATATATTGGTCACCTCGAGTGCTCGCTTATGATGAGCTTGAGCAAGAGCAGTTGCGTCAAGAGGATGCGACGCTCCTTGAGGAAGATCGTCTTCGGGCTGCTGTGCGAGCCGCTCGCTACCAGCAAGCCTTGCGCCGCTATCATAGCCGCAAGGTTCACGCCCGAAGAATTCAATCAGCCAAGAATTCAAACAAGTTGACGCTGAAGTGGGAAGGCCCTTACCGGGTAATACGAGTCACCAGGCCCGGCGCAGTCCGCCTGGAGACCGAAGGTGGCATTCCGGTGAGCAATTCCTGGAATATCGAACATCTTCGCAAGTTTTACCCCTAAGGCATGGTTGCCGGGAGCCCCGGCGACCCCTATTTTGTACTAGACTTGCCGGCAAGGCATGTAACCCTATGTACAGAGCCAGGCGCAGACCCTGAGCATAAATAAATGAAGCGCTAGCGCCCTAAGTTTTAGCATGCATGCTAGGTTGAGTCTCTCTCTTTGTTAGGGTCAATAGTGCTTAGCGGCGGCTAACCCCTAGCATAGAGGTTGAGTATGCGTCTCTCTGTTCCTTCCCGTCCTTTCTTTTGGTTCGGAGGATGTGCGAGCGTTTCTGCTGAGCTGTTTGGGGGAAAGGAAACAGGCCGACGCCCCAACCCCGGCAAGCCAAGGTTGCCGGGGGCTGCAGAATCCAGAGGTCCGACCACGGCAAGCCAAGGTTGCCGGGGGCTACAGAATCAGATAAGTCTTTCATCCCCCACTCTACACTTCCGTATGGAACTTGAATGTACGAAGCTTCGCTCACTCTTGTACCGCCGTGCTCCCTCTTTCCCGTGCCCAAGAACCTCTCTTTGGGCCGGAACTTGGTTGTAGTGCGATGGAAAGGGAACAAACGAAGGGCCTAAACCTAATTTCCCCTACCTCCGCCGAGGGCATGAGTGTAGTCAAGCTATAGAGTAGGAGGACGGCAAGGTCTGTTGCAGGGTGATGATGTTTATTTTAAAATAACAAGGATTCGATCCTTGGTGCGGGCCTCGCTCGCGCACAAAATAACCCGGCAAACACCCCTTTTCTTCATTAATACGTTGTTAACAAGTACAATTCATACGGAGTGTGAGCTTGACCAAGGGGATTACAAGGTTTAAATTCAACAAGGGCCCGCGAGCTTAAGATCTAAAAAAGGATAAGATGCCCATAATCCCTTTCTTGTCCCTCTCCTCAGGAAGCGGACAGGGATGGCAGGGGGCAAAAGGAGCGCCTAGGCGAGGTACGAGCAGCAGAAGACACCAAGAGAACGTCCCCGCGGCCGCCCAGAAGAAGGCTCATGATGACGGTGCCGGGGAAGAGGCCAAAAGATGAGGCAGCGGGCCAGCAATACGCGACGAAGGCGTCGACGCCATCGTACTCCGACTTGACGGCCCGCCAGCCGCCTTCTTCCTCTTCTCCAGCCGTCCAGCGCCAGCCGCCAGAGCGATGGCCCCGAGAAGTTCAAGGAGCTAGAGGGCCAGGTGCAGATGGTGCTACTGTCGGCTCCGCCTAGGGACGGGGCGTCCAACGCCTAGTCAGACCCGTCCCCGTTGTCCTCCCCACTGGTTCCCTCCTCATCGCCGCTCGAGGAGGAGCTCTCGTCGTCAGTCGAGCTCTCCATGCAGCACCCTAGCCTGTGTCCCGAGCGCCCGAAGACCTTGACGGAGAGCAAGTCGCTCTCTGCTAGCTTGAAGAGGAGAACGTGCCCCTTCATCAAGCAGTGGGCACGTGCGAAGGTCTTCCGACCCCGACGAAGGAACATCACATGAGGGGCGGGGAACCCCGTGTTCACCCACATATCACCATTGCAACACCCCTTCATGTGAAGCCTTATACTCGGCCGCTGGTCAATCTCCAGCACCCTCGCAAATGCCTCGGGAAGGTGAAGGCGGCTATGCGGTGGTTCACGCAGCTACAGGATGAATTCCAGTGCCGTGTCCCCGACATGGCCGCTCGACGAAGCAGGAGGAGACGGTGACAGAGATGGCGATGACACAGGTGTTCCCCTTCCGCGACCGCCTCTGCCTCGACCACCTCGCCGACCGCGGCCCCGTCCAGCACCTCCACCTCGAGCATGGCCTTCGCCTCAGACAACTGGGTCTTCCTTGACCGCTGCGGTTCTCTGGCGGGAGGAAGACCTAGTCGCCTCCGCGGGAGGAAGACCTAGTCGCCTCCGCGGGAGGAAGACCTAGTCGCCTCCGCGGGAGAATGGCCGTGACCACGCCCTCTCGCCATGGCAGTGAATGGAAGATGTAGGCGAAGGGAAGGCATGAGACGATGCCTCCCCTCCTCCTCCCAAGTCCCTTTTTATAGCCAAGCGGGGAAGGCTAAGGACCGGCTCTACGCCTCTGAAGAGCCCGTTCAAATCCGGCTCATTAAGTTGGCAGCGAGCAGGGTCATCGACCGCCCTCCCCGCCCAATCAAAGGCGCATAAGTATCGGCCATCGCGCATCTCCTCATATCCCGCGCATCCGTCACCTACCCCGCACCGTGCAGCAGCGTACGTGGTGAAGATGGCGGGCGCGATGGGAAACGTGGAACGGTGGTTCCAAGGCTGAGAGAGTAAATGAGCGGTGTGTCGGATTTCGGGTTCCGGCAAAACCCTTAAGGTTCGAACACTAGGGTGCGCACGAAGATCTCTCCCTCCCCTAGCTCACACACTCACCACAATCTCAAAGCTCAGCACGACGAACTCAAAGAACAGGGGACACAAGAGTTTATACTGGTTCGGGCCACTGATGTGGTGTAATACCCTACTCTAGTGTGGTGTGGTGGATTGCCTTGTAGGCTGAGGATGTACAAGTACAAGGGAAGAACAGCCTCTTGAGGAGAGGTGTTCTTGAACTCGATGAGCTTGTGTGGTAGAGGATGATCTGAATGATCTATCCCTTGCTAAGGTGGTGGCTAGTCCTATTTATAGAGGCACGGGTCCTATCCCCAAATGCTAGGCTGGAAGGGATCCCACAACGGCCAATTTGAAGGGGGACAGCTAGTACAAGCTATCCTGACAAAAGGTGGTCTTCGCCTACCAAAGGCTCTGGTGGTGACGCTGTCGTGGGCTCCGCGATGACCTCCGTCCTGCCGTCCTGCTAGTCTTGGTCTCGTTGCACCGATATGGAAACCTTTGCCTGATGCCTCAGGACTCCTCGCCTGCGCTTGCCCCTTTAGCACCAAAGAGGCAATGGGTACTCTGCGCCCGCTGGCGCCCACCTAGCCTTGGTCGTCACGGCTCACGTCACGGGAACCTCACGAGGTGCCCCTCGCCTTGATCTCTCTGCACCTCACGAGCCAGCCTAGTGAGGCTGCCCCTGAGGGGGTCTTGCGTCGTCTGCCTCGCGAGGCTTGGCCCCTCGCGAGGGTCTTGAGTGTTTGCTGGTGAAGATGGGCCGTACCAGGCCGCTGCAGGAGCCACGCCGTGCGCCGCAGGCAGGCAAGTCTGGGGACCCCGGTTCCCAGAACGCCGACAGTAGCCCCCGGGCCCAAGGCGCGCTCGGACTTGGCTTCGAGGCGAAGCCAAAGGGCAAGTGCGGAGCGCTGTGGGCCCCAACCGCCTGCGGCCTTGATTGACGTGTGGCGATTGATGGGACGTGGGCGTCTCCGCTTCCCCACGCTGCCTCGGTAACTGCCCGACTTGACGAGTCCCTGGTGCATGCAGAGAAAACCATCATTACCTGTGATCGTGCGGGTCGCCGGTTGGCCTTCTCCTGCTATAAATGAGGAGGGGGGTGGAGCCCCTGTCGCCCATCTCTTCCTGTTCCGCTCGCTTCTTCTTCTTTGCTTCACTGCTAGTAGTGATACCCATGGCGCCGGTGAAGAGGTTCTCGGCCGTAGAGAAGGGGAAGGCCCGGCCGTCAGGAGGGGCCCGGCTCGCCGCCGCCCAAGAAGGGATGCGGTTGCCCACGCAAGCATGTCGCGACCCCCGCCGTGGCCCCTTGCGGCCGCGGCGGCGCCTCCTCGCGTGGTGGGAGCCGCCCAGGTCGTGGCAGCCCCATCGATGAAGTGAGGCGCACCATGGTTTCGCGGCCTCCCCAGCCACGCTTCCACTCGGCGCAGGTGCTGCCAGAGTTTGTCGTATGGTCGAAGAACCCGGCCGGCACCTGGCTTCAGCTCCCGCGCTTCTTCGCCGACGAACTGCCGGCCACAGGTCCAAGCGGTCTCTGGCTGCGGGCAGACGGCTGCTGCAGCAAGGCTTCGTGGGTCACAGTGGAGGTCTCCGTCGCGGGCAATGCAGCCCTAGCCCACGGTTGGCAGACGTTTGCCCGCGCGCGCAGCCTGGGCAGGCGGTGTACCCTCCACTCCAAGTACGACGGCGACGCGACCCTCTACGTGAGGGTATTTGGGTAAGATGGTCGCCGCGTAAGATGCTGCCCTGAGGACAACGATGGCGGCGAGGTGCTCGACCTTGGCGACGGCCGTGACGAGGGTGAAGGTGGACTTGCCCTCGGCGCCAGCCGCGGCTCGTCCAACTACGGTGGCTCTTCCTCCGGCGACAGCTCCAGCAGCGGCGGCTATGACCAGCCGCCACGCCGTCGTGCCCGGTTCTTGATAGTGCACAAGTATAGGGGATCAATTGTAGCCTCTTTCGATAAGTAAGAGTGTCAAAGCCAACGAGGAGCTAAAGGTAGAACAAATATTCCCTCAAGTTCTATCGACCACCGATACAACTCTACGCACGCTTAACGTTCGCTTTACCTAGAACAAGTATGAAACTAGAAGTACTTTGTAGAAGTTGTTGGATAGGTTTGCAAGAAAATAAAGAGCGAGTAAATAAAAACTAGGGGCTGTTTAGATAAAGACACAACTAAATTAGTTTTAGTGGAGAGCTTTTTGTCACGAGAAAGTTATTTGTCCCTAGGCAATCAATAACTAGACCAGTAATCATTATTGCAATTTTATTTGAGGGAGAGGCATAAGCTAACATACTTTCTCTTCTTGGATCATATGAACTTATGATTGGAACTCTAGCAAGCATCCGCAACTACTAAAGATCATTAAGGTAAAACCCAACCATAGCATTAAAGTATCAAGTCCTCTTTATCCCATACGCAACAACCCCCTTACTCGGGTTTGTGTTTCAGTCACTCACGCAACCCACTATAAGCGAATCATGAACGTATTCCAACACCCTACAACGGGAATCCCTCATGCTTGCACGACACGGAGAGCACCATAGGACAGCACCAATAATAAAACATGCAACTCAAACCAATCACGATCATCAATTAACCCATAGGACAAAACGGATCTACTCAAACATCATAGGATAGCCATACATCATCGGGAAATAATATATAGCATTGATCACTATGTTTAAGTAGAGATTATAGCGGGTAAAAGAGGGGTTACACCGCTGCATAGAGGGGGGAAGAGTTGGTGATGATGGCGGTGAAGTTGTTGGTGTAGATTGCGGTGATGATGATGGCCCCGGCGGCGTTCCGGCGCCACCGGAAGAGAGGGGGAGAGGGGCCCCCTTCTTCTTCTTCTTCCTTGGCCTTCTCCCTAGATGGGAGAAGGGTTTCCCCTCTGGTCCTTGGTCTCCATGGCATGGGAGGGGCGAGAGCCCCTCCGAGATTGGATTTGTCTCTCTGTCTCTCTCTATTTCTGCGCTCCAGATTCTGCCCTTTCACCGTTTCTTTTATAACTGGAGATCCGTAACTCCGACTGGGCTTAATATTGGACACGATCTCTATCCGGATATTAGCTTTCTTGTGGCGGAAGAAGGGCTCCAACCGCCTTACAGGGTGGCCACAAGGGTCCAGGGCGCGCCTGACCCCCTGGGGCGCGCCCCCTGCCTCGTGGCCCCCTCGGGCATCGTCTCACATTGATTCTTCTTCCCAAAAATCATAAATATTCCAAAAAAATCTCTGTCAGTTTTTATCCTGTTTGGACTTCGTTTGATATGGGTTTTCTGCGAAACAAAAAACACGCAACAGACAGGAACTGGCACTGGGCACTGGATCAATATGTTAGTCCCAAAAATAGTGTAAAAAGTTGCCAAAAGTATATGAAAGTTGTATAATATTGGCATGGAACAATCAAAAATTATAGATACGACGGAGACGTATCAGCATCCCCAAGCTTAATTCATGCTCGTCCTCGAGTAGGTAAATGATAAAAAAGATAATTTTTGATGTGGAATGCTACCTAGCATAATCTTGATCATGTAATCTAATCATGGCATGAATATTAAGACACGAGTGATTCAAAGCAATAGTCTATCATTTGACATTAAGACAATAATACTTCAAGCATACTAATAAAGCAATCATGTCTTTTCAAAATAACATGGCCAAAGAAAGTTATCCCTACAAAATCATATAGTCTGGCTATGCTCCATCTTCACCACACAAAATATTCAAATCATGCACAACCCCGATGACAAGCCAAGCAATCGTTTCATACTTTTGACGTTCTCAAACCTTTTCAACTTTCACGCAATACATGAGCGTGAGCCATGGATATAGCACTATAGGTGGAATAGAATATGATGGTGGAGGTTGTGTGGAGAAGACAAAAAGGAAGAAAGTCTCACATCGACGCGGCTAATCAACGAGCTATGGAGATGCCCATCAATTGATGTCAATGCGAGGAGTAGGGATTGCCATGCAACGGATGCACTAGATCTATAAGTGTATGAAAGCTCAAACTGAAAACTAAGTGGGTGTGCATCCAACTTGCTTGCTCATGAAGACCTCGGGCATTTGAGGAAGCCCATCATCGGAATATACAAGCCAAGTTCTTATAATGAAAATTCCCACTAGTATATGAAAGTGATAACTCAAGAGACTCTCTATATGAAGAACATGGTGCTACTCCGAAGCACAAGTGTGGCAAAAGGATAGTAACATTGCCCCTTCTCTCTTTTTCTCTTTTTTTTTTCTTTTCTTTTCGTGGGCTTCTTTGGCCTCTTTTTTATTTGGGCTTCTTTGGCCTCTTTTTTATTTGGGCTTCTTTGGCCTCTTTTATTTTTTTAAAGTCTGGAGTCTCATCCTGACTTGTGGGGGAATCATAGTCTCCATCATCCTTTCCTCACTAGGGCAATGCTCTAATAATGATGATCATCACACTTTTATTTATTTACAACTCAATATTACAACTCGATACTAGAACAAAGATATGACTCTATATGAATGCCTCCGGCGGTGTACCGGGATGTGCAATGATCTAGCGTAGCAATGACATCAAAAAATGGACAAGCCATGAAAACATCATGCTAGCTATCTTACGATCATGCAAAGCAATATGACAATAAATGCTCAAGTCATGTATATGATGATGATGGAAGTTGCATGGAAATATATCTCGGAATGGCTATGGAAATGCCATAATAGGTAGGTATGGTGGCTGTTTTGAGGAAGATATAATGAGGCTTATGTGTGATAGAGCGTATCGTATCACGGGGTTTGGATGCACCGGCGAAGTTTGCACCAACTCTCGAGGTGAGAAAGGGCAATGCACGGTACCAAGAGGCTAGCAATATGTTAGTACCAAAAGTAGTATAAAAAGTTGCCAAAAGTATATGAAAGTTGTATAATATTGGCATGGAACAATCAAAAATTATAGATACGACGGAGACGTATCAGGGCGGTAGCGGGTCGTCTCGTCACCGCGCCCCAGTGAAGCGCGAGGAGGGGTCTGGCTGAGTCCAGGAGGGCGCCAAGGGCCTACCCTCGCGAACCGCTGCGGGGGTGCGCACCGCTTTTGTTTTGTTCTTTCCTTTCTTCCTGCATTTGAAAAAGAAACAAGTATGGGGCCCTTCAAGGGCGTGCAACGAACCGTGATTTCCAAGTCGCTATATTATGTTTATTGTTCCTGTGTCGTGTCGCGGCATCAGTGTTTTATGTAGGCGTGTAGGGATAACTTAGCTCGATGTGTCTGAAGTAGTTTCGGCCTTGTGAGGCACGCATCTCCCAGCACCTAGTGAGACCCCCTTGCCGCAGGCTTGGGGGCGTCGAGGAACTGCAAAAATTTATTAAGAAACTCTTATTCTTCCTTTCCCAGGGCCCTAGGCGTGGCCGGCCATGACCCAGTGCTCCGCATCATGGTACCCGAGGGGCACGGAATTAAGAGAGGGAGGTGCGCCAGTTTGTGAGCTTGAACGAGGGTGCCGCACGAAGACCAGGGAAAACGCTCATGAGTGCACCTGTCCAGCCCCCTCGTGAGGCATGCGAGGGAGAGTACGGGCCAAAACAAAGAACCGAGGGAAGAAACAGAGCAAAAAGGCGATCGAACCAAGCCGACAAGAAACACCAGAATGCGAATTTCCATTAAAGAGGGGCAAGCCAACTACGGAAAGCAAATGAAAAGCCGCGTCCGGCACCTAGTCTAGTATTCTCACCAGCGCGAAGCTAAGTGCTACCACTAGGACGTGGGAGGGAGCCCCCGAGGCTCGAGGGCGGCACTCCTGAGACTCTGGGGCATGTACAGCCCCACTCATTATTACGTGAGAGTGTCACGAGCGGAGACCTTCACAGGCACTGGGCCTTGCTTCACATGCGCTGGGCCTTGCTTCATGGGTAGAACTTCCGGAGGTACTGGATGTTCCAGGCATTCTGGATGGGGACCCCGTCCTGCGTCTCCAGGCGCACGACGCCAGGCCTGGAGACGTGGGCAACCCTAAACGGGCCCTCCCACATGGGCGAGAGCTTATGCAGCCCTTCCCTGGAGAGCACCCGCCTTAGGACGAGGTCGCCCACCTCGAGCGTCCTGGAGCGGACGCTGCGGCAGTGATACCGTCGCAGCGCCTGCTGGTATCTTGCCGCTTGGAGCGTTTGCTTCATGGCGGCGTTCCTCCCCCAGCACGAGGTCCATCCCCCGCATGGCGTCCTGCTGCGTCTCATCAAACGCGAGGACCCGCGCGGAGCGATGCTTGACCTCGTGAGGGAGAACCGCTTTTGCTCCATAGACGAGGAAGAACGGGGTCTCGCCTATTGGCTTGGTGGCGGTGGTGCGGATGGACCACAACACAGACTGGAGCTCGTCGTGCCAGCCCCTGCCACAGGCCTCGAGCTTCTTCTTGAAGGTCCTGGTCTTGAGGCCTCTCAAGACTTCTGCGTTGGCGCGTTCGGCCTAGCCATTGCTCCTGGGGTGCACCACCAAAGTGTAGCAGATCTGCATTCCAAGGTTAGCACAGTATGTCTTGAAGAGATTACTAGTGAACTGCAAGCCATTGTCGGTGATGATGCAGTTGGGGATCCCGAACCAGCTCACGAGACCCTTGATGAACTTGATCGCCGATCCGGCCGGGATGGTGCGGACAGCTTCTACCTCTGCCCATTTGGTGAACTTGTCGATGGAGGGAACGGGCCTAGGATATCCAGCCCCCAGACCGCGAACAGCCACGAGAGCGGGATGGTCTGGAGGCCCTGAGCTGGCTGGTGGTTCTGCTTGGCATGGAATTGGCAGGCCTCGCAGGACTTCACCAGCTCAGTCGTGTCGTTGAGTGCCGTAGGCCAGTAGAACCCGCTGCAGAACGCCTTACCGACCAGGGTCCATGACAACGAGTGGTGCCCGCAGTCTCCGCCGTGTATGTCAGCTAGCAACTCGTTCCCCTGTTCCCTGGAGATGCATCGCAAGGAAACATCATTTGGCCGCTTCCTGTATAGCTCACCGTCCTGGATGCAGTATGTCGTAGCCTGTCGGGCCACGCGCTCCGCGTCCTCCTCTTTCTCCGGCAGCGTCCCTTGCGTCAGGTATTCCTTGAACTCCTTGGTCCAGCACCCCTCCTAAGGCTCGAGCGCCAGGAGCAGGCGCGCTCCTGAGGTTGGGCCGCAGGCCGGGGCTCCCGAGGTGGGTGGCCGGGGGAGTTCCTCCTGAGGCGGCGCCGGCCCCGAAGGCGGAGGTGCTGCCGAAGGCTTGAAGAGCCATTCCTCGAAGATGCCAGGCTCTTGGGGTTGGCGCTTGGATGCCCTCTTGGCGATGTCGTCGGCTTCCTTGTTGGTTCCACAGGGCACGTGCTGCAACTCTAGGCCCAAGAACTGATTTTCCATTTTGCGTACCTCCGCGAGGTATGCCTCCATGTGTTCGTCCCTTGGCTCATATACCTTGTTGGAGAAGTTGACGAGGAGCTGTGAGTCGCCCCTGATGGTGAGGTGCTTCACCCCCAGGGCCACCGCTGCCTTAAGGCCAGTGATAAGGCCTTCATACTCCGCGATGTTGTTGGAGACCTTCTCGCCCTGCTGGAAGCAGAGCTGCACGGCGTAGTAGAGCTTGTCCTGAGTTGGCGAGATGAGCACTGCTCCAGCCCCCGCGCCCTGGCGTGCGAACACGCCATCGAAATACATGACCCAGCCATCTGGTGCTTCACTTCCTGGCGAGAGGGATCGGTCCTCGCCTGCTTCAAGCCCCGGGGCGTCGGTCCATTCTGCCAGGAAGTCGGCGAGCGCAACTCCCTTGATGACCCTAGTTGTGCTGAACTCCAGCTGGAATGCTTGTAGCTCGATGTTCCATTCAGCAACTCTTCCAGCAGTGTTTGGGCTCCGGAGTACCCTCTCCAACGGGTAGGCCTAGACGACCTTGATTGGGTGACCTTGGAAGTAGTGACGCAGTTTACGCGAGGCCACCAAGAGCGCGAGCTAGAGCTTCTGAGGCATGGGGTACCGTGCCCTCACATCCCGCAGTACCGTGCTGATGAAATACACCGGGTGCTCGACGAGGGTGGGAGCGTCGATGGGGCCTGCGTCTGCCGGAGGTTGGGGCATCTCCTAAGGCGATGGGACCCCAGGAGCCTGGTCGCCCATTGTGGCCTCTGCAGGCCCGAGAACGCCGTCTTGCTGGGCCTGATCATTCGCTGGCGTGGTTGCAGCCTTTGCGGTATCCTCTTGGTGCCGCATCGCCCCAGTTGGAGATGTGGCATGGTGCGGCAGACTCTTGGCCTGGCGCTCTTCCCGGACCGCCACCAGCGCCGCGCTGGCGGAGTAGGGAGTGGCGGTGAGGTAAAGCACCAGGGGCTCAAGGGGATGAGGCGCCACCATTATTGGAGGGCTGGTCAGGTATCTCTTGAGGTCTTGAAACACCAGGTCAGCCTCCGGGGTCCACTCGAACGGGCCCTTCTTCTTCATCAGCTTGAAAAACGGGAGGGCGCGTTCCCCCAGCTTGGAGATGAAGCGCCCTAGCGAAGTCACGCAACCCGCAAGCTTCTACATTTCCTTGAGAGTTTGTGGCGGGCTCATGTCTTCTATCGCCTTGACCTTCTCCGGGTTGGCCTCGATCCCCCTGTGGGACCCGAGGAAGCCCATCAGCTTGCCGGAGGGAACACCAAACACACAGTTCTCTGGGTTGAGCCGCAGGTCCACCTGTCGCAGGCTTGTGAAGGTCTCCTCCAGGTCCTGAACCAAAGTTCTCGCCTCCCGAGATTTTACCACGATGTCGTCGATGTAGGCTTCAGCGTTCCTCCCCAGCTGCTGACACAGGGCGATGTTCATCAGCCGTTGGAAGGTCGCACCTGCGTTGCGCAGCCCAAACGACATGCAAGTGTAGCAGTACACCCCACATGGGGTCAGGAAGGCCGTCTTCTCCACATCCTCCACTGCCATCTTGATCTGGTGATAGCCCGAGAACGCGTCCAGGAAGCACAGCAGGTCGCACTCGGCAGTGGAGTCGACAATCTGGTCGATACGCGGAAGCGGGAACGGGTCTTGGGGGCAGGCCTTGTTGAGGTTGGTGAAGTCGACACACATGCGGTCCTTCCCGCCTTTCTTCGGCATGACGACGGGGTTCGCCAGCCACTCCGGGTACCGAACCTCGCGAATGACACCTGCTGGCTCCAGCTTGCGGGTTTCCTGGACGATGAAGGACTGCTTCTCCGTGGACAGCCGCCACGCCTTCTGCTTCACAGGGCGCACATTGGGGCACACCTTCAAGTGATGCTCGATCTCCCCCTTGGGACCCCTACTAGGTGCTTTGGTTCCCAGGCGAACACCTCCTTGTTCGCGTGCAAGAATCTCAACAATGCCTCCTCTTGGTCCAGGTCAAGGTTGGTGCCTATGGTGAAGGTGGCTCCTGAGGACCCATCTTCCTCGACTGACACCTGCTTAGTTTCGGCCTGATCTTGTGTGAACAACTGCTTCTTCTTTGCTGGTGCGGCCTCCTTAGCTCCGGGGGTGGCCTCATCGGCCGGGTGTGCCGCGGCGGCGGCTTTGAGGGCAAGCTTGAGCGCTGCCAGAGCCTCCTTAGTGTCTCCAGCTACGGTGAGGACGCCCTTGCTCCCTGGCATCTTCATGAGGTTGTAGGCCGGATGAGTTGCCGCCATAAACTGAGCCAGGGCCGGGTACCTGAGGATGGCGTTGTATGGGAGGCCAATGCGGGCGATGTCGAAGTCGACGAGCTCGGTGCGGTAGTTTTCGCGGGTGCCGAAGGTCACAGGGAGGCGGATCTGCCCTAGGGGGCTGGTGAAGCCGCTGCCAACCCCGGAGAAGGGCTTGCTGGGGCGTAGCAGTTCGAGTGGTACGTGAAGCAGGCTAAAAGCCTCAACGGAGAGCACGTTGAGGCCAGCGCCGCCGTCGATGAGGGTCTTGGTGACAACTACGTTGCAGATGGTGGGCGTGCAAAGCACTGGGAGCACGCCCGATCCGATGGTGGTGACGGGGATCCCCCGAGTCGAAGGTGAGGTCAGCCTTGGGCGCCGCTGAGGGAGTCCTGGACTAAGGGGTCCTTGGACGTCCGGCCTGTTAGCCATGGGCCGGACTGATGGGCTGTGAAGATACAAATACCGAAGACTGCACCCATGTCCGGATGGGACTCTCCTTGGCGTGGAAGGCAAGCTTGGCGACCGAATATGCAGACTCCTTTCCTTTGTAACCGACCTTGTGTAATGATACGTCTCCAACGTATCTATAATTTATGAAGTATTCATGCTATTATATATTCTGTTTTGGATGTTTAATGGGCTTTATTATACGCTTTTATATTATTTTTGGGACTAACCTATTAACCGGAGGCCCAGCCCAAAATGTTGTTTTCTTGCCTATTTCAGTGTTTCGAAGAAAAGGAATATCAAACGGAGTCCAAACGGAATGAAACCTTCGGGAGAGTTATTTTTAGAACGGAAGCAACCCAGGAGACTTGGAGTAGACGTCAGGGAAACTTCGAGGAAGCCACGAGGCAGGGAGGCGCGCCCCCACCCTCGTGGGCCCCTCGTGGCTCCCCTGACCGACTTCTTTCGCCTATATATATCCATATACCCTAAAAACATCAGAGAGCAGAATAGATCGGGAGTTCCGCCGCCACAAGCCTCTGTAGCCACCAAAAACCAATCGGGACCCTGTTTCGGCACCCTGCCGGAGGGGGAACCCTCACCGGTGGCCATCTTCGTCATCCCGGCGCTCTCCATGACGAGGAGGGAGTAGTTCACCCTTGGGGCTGAGGGTATGTACCAGTAGCTATGTGTTTGATCTCGCTCTCGTGTTCTTGAGGTGGTACGATCTTGATGTATCACGAGCTTTGCTATTATAGTTGGATCTTATGATGTTTCTCCCCCTCTACTCTCTTGTAATGGATTGACTTTTCCCTTTGAAGTTATCTTATCGGATTGAGTCCTTAAGGATTTGAGAACACTTGATGTATGTCTTGCATGTGCTTATCTATGGTGACAATGGGATATTCACGTGATCTACTTGATGTATGTTTTGGTGATCAACTTGCGGGTTCTGTTTGTGAACATATGCATAGGGGTTGGCACACGTTTTCGTCTTGACTCTCCGGTAGAAACTTTGGGGCACTCTTTGAAGTACTTTGTGTTGGTTGAATAGATGAATCTGAGATTGTGTGATGCATATCGTATAATCATACCCATGGATACTTGAGGTGACATTGGAGTATCTTGGTGACATTAGGGTTTTGGTTGATATGTATCTTAAGGTGTTATTCTAGTACGAACTCTTGAATAGATCGATCCGAAAGAATAACTTTGAGGTGGTTTCGTACCCTACAATAATCTCTTCGTTTGTTCTCCGCTACTAGTGACTTTGGAGTGACTCTTTGTTGCATGTTGAGGGATAGTTATATGATCCAATTATGTTATTATTGTTGAGAGAACTTGCACTAGTGAAAGTATGATCCCTAGGCCTTGTTTCCTAGCATTGTAATACCATTTACGCTCACTTTTATCATTAGTTACCTTGCTGTTTTTATATTTTCATATTACAAGAACTTATATCTACTATCCATATTGCACTTGTATCACCATCTCTTCGCCGAACTAGTGCACCTATACAATTTACCTTTGTATTGGGTGTGTTGGGGACACAAGAAACTCTTTGGTATTTGGTTGCATGGTTGTTTGAGAGAGACCATCTTCATCCTACGCCTCCCACGGATTGATAAACCTTAGGTCATCCACTTGAGGGAAATATGCTACTGTCCTACAAACCTCTGCACTTGGAGGCCCAACAAAGTCTACAAGAAGAAGGTTGTGTAGTAGACATCATGTAACCCTAGATCCTCCCGGTGTCTATATAAACCGGAGGACTTAGTTCAGAAAGGACATACTCATTACCATAGTCATACAAGCTAGACCTCTAGGGTTTAGCCATTACGATCTCGTGGTAGATCAACTCTTGTAATACTCATATTCATCAAGATCAATCAAACAGGAAGTAGGGTATTACCTCCATAGAGAGGGCCCGAACCTGGGTAAACATCGTGTCCCCCGTCTCCTGTTACCATCGACCTTAGACGCACAGTTTGGGACCCCCTACCCGAGATCCGCCGGTTTTGACACCGACATTGGTGCTTTCATTGAGAGTTCCACTGTGCCGTCCCCAAAAGGTTTCGATGGCGCCTTCAATCATCAACAACGACGCTGTCCAAGGAGAAACCTTTCTCCCCGGACAGATCTTCGTATTCGGCGGCTTCATATTGCGGGCCAACTCGTTTGGCCATCTGGAGAAGATCGATAGCTATGCCCCTGGCCATCAGGTCAGATTTGGGAGCTTGAACTACGTCGCGGACGTCCGTAGAGATTTGACCTTCGCCGGATTCGAGACCGCGGCAACCACTCCTGGTCACCTTGATGAACATGACTTAAATCTGTCATCAAACCGTATCCAGGAGATAGCTCCTGTAACAGCTCTGGCCTTAGATCTGGAGCATACAATGCCGTCCAAGGATTGGAGGCTCAACCCCACCGCGGAGGCCACAGATTCCCCGGCGTTGGAGCCGCACATGGACTTAACCTCACACAATATTTGTGTTTCCGGAACTCCGGACTCGTCTCCGGGCGTAAGTTCCGAACCATGTGAGCCCGAGGATGTCGAACTTGATCGTTTATCGATCTTCGAGTTCAGCGCCGCAGACATCTTCCAGCACTCGCCCTTGGGCGATGTGCTAAACTCATGAAAGAGCATGTCCTTGGCGGGGGACTCACATCTGTGACGCCCGAATAATTAAGCTACAGTAACCTCTGCTAATAATGCCACGTCACCATGATTTCTGTTGTTAATTTCGCGATGATCCAACCCTGTTCGAATTCAATATTCAAAAATCAAGTAAAACAAATAAAGTTTCCAAATGTCAAAACTAAAATGTTCCAGGTGTGGCAAATAATCCATACTAAATATTGGTGTAGAAACCACACTTCTCTGAAGTATTTAAATGCACCATAGTAAGTAAAACTACGGCAAAACTATTATTTAATAAATACTTTTAAATAATAAATAATTACAGAACTATTTTATTTAGGTGCCAAAGTTATTACGGCGGAGGTATATTTAGTAATGCAAATTTGGGTGTTAATCATATATTTTACAAACAAAAATAAATTGTGAGATAAAATAAAAACAGTAAAAGAATAATAAACAAAAATAGAACAAAAAAGAAATAAAACAGAAAAGAGAAAAGGCCTCCCCCCACTGGGCCTCGGCCCAGCCACATGCCAGGCCGGCCCATCCCCACTCTCTTAACCCTAGCCTATGCCGACCCCCACTCTCTCTCGCTCGATACCCTCCCCATCTTCCTCGCGCTGCCACACACTCAGCGGCGAGGGCCCTTGTGCCCGAATCCCCCGAGCTCGCCTCACCCTCCCCTGCACCTACCTCCGCCGCCACTCCCGCGCCAAAGCCCTCCCCCGTAGACGCCTCACCAAACTGACGCCGCTCGTCGCCGATCCCCGGTGCCAGCGCTTGCCGTCGTCGCCGATCCCCGGTGCTAGCGCTTGCCGCCGTCGCCATGAACTTCATCGCCCTCGCGCACACCGAGCTCCCCGGCGCCTGAGAACGTGACCAGCTGCTTCACCGTCATCGACTACGTCGACTACGTGAACGGATTCGTCCTTGGAGCCCCTGCAACGCCGGATCGAGCCATCTTCCTCCGCCACAGCCACTGCGGCCTCACCTGATCTACCTCATCGGAGCTACTCTGCCCCGCCGGACGTGACCTCTGCCTCCCCTTGTGAGCGCCACGCCAATTCCCCTCGTCTCCCCCTTTGTTCGTCGATCCGTTGTGCCGCCCCGTGCCGCCGGAGTTCCGGCCAGTGGCCGCGGTCACCGCGACCGTGCCCACCTCCTCGCCTGCGCCCTGGCGCGCTCACCACGCCGCGGTCGCGCCCCTGCTGTGCTTCGGCTGCGCCCTGCTGCTGCTCCTAGTTGCTGTTTTGCTCTGCTGCCGCTGCTGTTCATTTGCTGCTGCCACTGCCCAGCGCCGCCCCGACCGCTACCGGCGCCGTTGCCCCGCGCCGGGCTAAGGCCTTCGCCCGGTAGCGGGCACCCGCACCCGTTAGCAGCACCCATAACCCACTTATGCCAGCGCCCGCTAAGCCCCAGGCCAATGACAGCCGGGGCCCACAGCCTAGAACGTTAAAAAGGATAAAAAAGAATTAAAATAAATAAATAAAAATATTAATTAAATTAATTAACTTAATTAATTAGGTTTATTTAAACTAATTAAAATCTATTAGCCTAATAACCTAGTTAGACTAAATTAACTAGTTAGTTAAATGTAACAGTTAATGACAGGGGGCCCCACCCCCTTTTGACCAGTCAAACGTTGACTGGTCAACAGGGACCCCCTGGCCCACCTGTTCGCCTCTGGTACAATTTTGTGTACGCAGAGCTGGGTGTACCTAGCATTTAGCTATTTAGTTTCGAATTAATAATAATTCTAGAACATTATTAAAACTTTGGAAAATACTATAAAATAGACCGTAACTCGGATGAAAATGTTTTGTACATGAAAGTTGCTCAGAATGACGAGACGAATCCGAATACGCAGTCCGTTCATCCGCCACACATCCCTAGCATAGCAAACATGCAACAATACCCCTTTGATTTGTCTGTCCGAAAACGTCAAACACCAGGAATACTTTCCCAGATGTTTTCCCCCTTCGTAGCACCTACTACTACGTTAGGTCACCTCTAGCACCCCGTAATGCCATGTTACACTTTGTGATGCTTTGATTGCTCTGTTATTTATTGTGTTCCCCCTCCGTTACTTCTTTTCGGTAAACCCCGAGACTGCCGGCGACCCCCAGTTCGACTATGGTGTTGACGACCCCTCCTCCTTTCCAGAGTAACCAGGCAATCCCCCCTCCCTTGATCACCAGATATCGCCTATTCTTGTCTCTACTGCTTGCATTAGAGTAGTGTAGCATGTTACTACTTTCGGTTAATCCTATTCTGCCGCATAGCCTGTCATTGTTACTACAGTTGTTACCCTTACCTGCTATCCTAATGCTTAGTATAGGATGCTAGTGTTCCATCAGTGGCCCTACACTCTTGTCCGTCTGCCATGCTATACTACTGGGCCGTGATCACTTTGGGAGGTGATCACTGGCATATGCTATATACTCTACACGGTTACATTACTTATGATACTGTTCGGAGATGGGGGCTGAAGGGGCAGGTGGCTCCATCCTGGTAGAGGTGGGCCTGGGTTCCCGATGGCCCCCGACTGTTACTTTGTGGCGGAGCGACAGGGCAGGTTGAGACCACCTAGGAGAGAGGTGGGCCTGGCCCTGGTCGGCGTCCGCGGTTACTTCAAAATAACACGCTTAACGAGTTCTTGGTATTTGATCTGAGTCTGGCCATTTGGTCTATACGCACTAAGCAACTACGTGGGAAAGATATGGGCACTCGATGTCGTGGTATCAGCCGAAGCCTTCGTGACGTCAGCGACTGAGCGGTGCGCGCCGGATTGGAACGTAAGCCTGCTCTTGTATTAAGGGGGCTAGTTCTGCTTCCGGCCGCCCTCGCAACATGCAGGTGTGCAATGGGCGATGGGCCCAGACCCCTGTGCCATAGGATTTAGACCGGCGTGCTGACCTCTCTGTTGTGCCTAGGTGGGGCTGCGACGTGTTGATCTTCTGAGGCCGGGCATGACCCAGGAAAGTGTGTCCGACCAAATGGGATCGAGCGTGTTGGGTTATGTGGTGCACTCCTACAGGGAAGTTTACCTATTCGAATAGCCGTGTCCCTCGGTAAAAGGACGACCTGGAGTTGTACCTTGACCTTATGACAACTAGAACCGGATACTTAATAAAACACACCCTTCCAAGTGCCAGATACAACCCGATGATCGCTCTCTCACAGGTCGACGAGGAGAGGATCGTCGGGTAGGATTATGCTATGTGATGCTACTTGGTGAACTTACCATCTACTCTCTTCTACATGCTGCAAGATGGAGGTTGCTAGAAGCATAGTCTTCGACAGGACTAGCTATCCCCCTCTTATTCTGGCATTCTGCAGTTCAGTCCACCGATATTGCCCCTGTGCACAGATACCCATGCATATGTAGTGTAGATCCTTGCTTGCGAGTACTTTGGATGAGTACTCACGGTTGCTTTTCTCCCTCTTTTCCCCCTTTCCCTTCTACCTGGTTGTCGCAACCAGATGCTGGAGCCCAGGAGCCAGACGCCACCGTCGACGACGACTCCTTCTACACTGGAGGTGCCTACTACTACGTGGAGGCCGCCGACGACCAGGAGTAGTTAGGAGGCTCCCAGGCGAGGAGGCCTTGCCTTTTCGATCATTATTGCTTTTGTGCTAGCCATCTTATGGCAACTTGTCTAATTCATGTATGTACTCAGATATTGTTGCTTCCGCTGACTCTTGTGTATTCGAGCTTATGTATTCGAGCCCTAGAGGCCCCTGGCTTGTAATATAAAGCTTGTTTTTTTAAATTTGTGTCTAGAGTTGTGTTGTGATATCTTCCCGTGAGTCCTTGATTTTGATTGTACACATTTGCGTGTATGATTAGTGTACGATCTAATCGAGGGCGTCACAAGTTGGTATCAGAGCCGACTGCCTGTAGGAATCCCCCTTCCACACTCCTTGGCCGAAGTTGAGTTTAGTCATTGAAAAACTTTTACTAACATGGCTGTGTGGCTTACGGGCCCACGTCGCCATTGGGTGGTAGTAGGATCTTTTATTCCTCGACCTATACTTTGGGACTCTGATCTCTCTTCTATTCGGGTTTAATGAATTTACTAAAAATCTAACTTTAGGTTCTCGAAAATACTTTCTCCCAGAGAGCCCCTTCAGTCCAGATGATCGCCGGCTGCACCAGAAGATTCCGAAGATACTCTCTGATATTCTCTCGATACTCTGTGCCCACCACTCTTGCTATTCCCGACCACCGATAAATCCTTATGGATAACTACTTACACTTTCCACTCATAGAATCATTCCCCGTTGATCTTGTTATTACAAGATACCCCGAAATTCTCTCTAATGTTCAGAGAATACTTTGTGCCTACTGCCTTGCAGTTCTTGGCCACACGAAAACCCCTACGGATAATTCCTCGCACTTACCGAGTATCCGCTCATCCCCAGTTGTTCAGGTGTTTCACAAAAGTCTTCGAAATACTATTCGATCCTCCGAAAATCCTTAGCAGCTTATTACTCTGCAAATACTTGTCTGCTTGCATTATGGATGCTTCCCATATGTCTGGCTATATTCATTAGTCTCATTTGACGCCGTCTTTTGATCCTATTGATTCAACATGAGTGCGAATGCCCACAATAATCGGTTGATCCTTTTAAATTATCTTTCCGGCTTAGATGTCATTTTGAACATGAGCTGGATCTCGACCAATCAAATTACCATCGATGGTATCCCTAAGCCTACTCTACTTATCCATCCTTAATCAGAGCGTTTGCTTCTGATCCCTTGATTTGGAAATTAGAATTCCATTGCATTTGGGCTTTGAATTAGTTAGTTGTTTCAGCCTTTGCATTGTTTCTTCCTCTGTTTGAGTACCGATGTTTACATCAGATCCCTTGAGAACCATCGGATCCTTTGTTGGATTTTATCCGATAATGTCCTTCATATACAAAAACCTCGAGAAGTTCTTTCCCTGATACATAATGCCTTCGGTAAATTGTATCCTCTGCCTTGTCGAGCATGCTCTGCTTTCGAGCTTGTGTTATTTACTCCTGAAGTTTGTGGTATATGTTCCTAAGAGGCCCTGATGGGTTGAACAATGCCTTATCTAATCTATGTGAGCTCGAAAGATTTCACGGGCCATACTCATCTGGTATTTCACCAGGTAAAACTTTCAACACTAATGTCATTATTGACAACTAGAAGTGAATGTAAGGTTGTGCTTTGGAGAAGTGGGAGTCGACCTTGTCATGCCCATGGACCCGATGTGGAACTTAACATGGAAGCTTCTTGTATTAATAATGGTCCCCTTGTTATAAGTTCATCTTGTATCCATGTTGGTCCATTGCAAACGTGGTTCCGAACGTGATTAATCATCTTTCATCCTTTTCTCGGACAATTGAAGTACTTGCCTTCTGCAGATCAATACGCCTGCCCAACCTCTATTTTGATCTACCTTCGAGTAATACCCCCTGGTATCTCGAGGATATCAACCCATTACACTACATCTTGTGAATTTCTAATGAAGTAGTACATTTCCCCGTCATGGTCACTCCATGGGTTCTGGGTTGTCGTCAACCGAGAACACCGATTTGTGAATCAAATCAACACTGTGATTCAGTACTTCCAGTACTTTGTTGTTGAGAAGTTTAAATACTCCATCACGTCATTCCGAACCTGATCGGCTACATCATTATCGTGCTAATTTTAACTGTGCTACCTGGTCCTTCTTCCCGGAGCACAATTTTTGACGATGAGCTAAGCTTACGTCGACTTTCCTCGTCATATCTTTTTGCCTTGAACAACAAGCTGGATTCCGAGTTTGTGACGTACTTGTGGTTCCAATAACTTTTCACTTCATCATTCCTTTGACTTGATGTCATCGCCGATCGATTACACCTTCATGAAATCTCTCGACAATTCTGTCGTGATCATCATCAATATTTTGAGCTCTTCCAGTATATCAATCGAATTCATGATGGGAAATACCATCCTTGTCCCTTGATGATTTGTGTTATCATCGACAACATTTTTGCCTTTCCCCAACACAAACTTGTTCGTGTTTTGTGTTATACCTTGAGTTCCTTGCTATCCAGCATTTGTTCTTTACACTGGAGTATTACCATCTTTTATGCAAGAATGTCGTGAGAATTTCACAACCTCTTAAGAATTCTTGATACAGGTGATACTTCTTGCCATATCCATTCATCCTTGGTCCCCGTGTTGTTTCTAACCGGAAAACCGACAATTGAACTATGATGTGCGACTTCAAAACTTCTAGCAACCCTATTGCTTTGAAGTTAATGGTCGACATTTCATTCTTAGACCATTGGTTATCAAATCACCATTCTAACATTGATCATGCTACCTAAGCCCATATTTCGGGTGCACTTTTCAACCAATGTTTAACTGTGTATGTTTTCCTCGAGCATACCTCATTATATCATTTGATCTGACAAATGTTATCTCCTTGTTGTGGAAATCCATCTTTTGAAAATCTCATTGAACTGTCATTAAGTTCATCAGCCACCTCCTCGTCCTCTCCTTGATTAAATGATGAACTCTTGTTTGGGAACTCGCTTTCATAGTTCATTTCCCCGAGAATCTTACAATGTCATGTCGACAATTTGTGTTGCACCTTTCTTCTCAGGCATCCTGAGTCTGAGTTATCCTGACACCAATCAGATCTGAATCTCAGTTAGATATGATGGTTGGAACATATTTCCAAGAGTTATAACATTGGTCGTTATATGACCCGGTAAGGTGGTGTCATGCCTAGTACACCTGGCCGGAGGACCTATTGTTATAATTTCCTTGTTAGCAAGGCTATCCATTATTCCATGAGGAAATTGTAAGACTTATTCTACAAGTTATTACTGATGGATCTTTGTGTTTCCAAAGTCTGATCTTCACCTCCTGACCATGTTAATGCTATCTCGAAGCATGACTATGGTACTCCGATTTTCAACAAGAACATTTGAAGCCCAATGCTAAATGTTTCCTCCTCAATTATCCAAACACCGCTGTATGGGTAATGTCATGAAAATTCTCTCCCCTACCTAAAGACTTTTCTACATTATATCCTGTCATGTATATCATGCTCTGCTTGTCCTTGGGAAGGATATACCCTTGAAATATGTGTTTAAACACATTTTCCTTTCCATTGTTCTGTTTGATCTGATGATCACATTTTCCTTTCCATTGATTTGTTTAAACCTTTCTTGTGATCCATATGATCTAAGCAGTAATATTCTTCTGCTTATGTAAACACCTTGGTGTACAACCGTGTCAGTAAGACCCTGTTGCATTTGTCGATAGCATCCTGGTAACCACCGATGGATGAGAACTTTGCCTATTGGTCTGCCTCGTTTAACGAGCAGGAAGATGGTTCTCCTCGTCCCTCGCCCTTGGTACCAACGTTGTTGTTGACATAACTGACAGGTTATTCTCTAATGTACCTTGCTATCATAACCATGCAAGATATCACCGCCCTTCCTACTTTTAACCCACATGGTGGGCCCATAACCCACAGTTCCACAAGATCGAAACCTGACTCTCCTGTACACCCTCTGTTCCCAAAGTTAATCCTCCCGCGTGGCCTCGTATGTAATTCCTGAGTCACCTTCCGATGAGATCATCAATTCTGGTATTAGACACAATACTTATTCCCGTTGCTAGGAACCCCTTTCACAACCTGTTACAGGCACCGAACGATTGCCTGCCCGCTCGAAACTTCTCATGGTACCTACTTACTTCGCTCTCGATATTGTCTTAAGTTTCCATTCGATAGTTACTTTCCGCCACCATCCTCGATGTTATCAACCAGATAGTCAACCTTTCAGAGGTCCATTCTTCCGAAGTTACCCCTTGTCCTTCATATGTACAATGAAGACTCCGAAGAAAGGATGACGACTTCATCATGATGACCTGAAGCCGAGGTATGAAGACATCAACGTTATGGATCGACCTGTTCGAGAAGAGCAACCAAGATCGAGAAGACTCGTTAGAATTTCGTAACCAAATCCCTCCCCCTTTCTCCCCCTCTTAAATCTCGGGACGATATTTCTTGTAGTGGAGGAGAATTGTGACGCCCGAATAATTAAGCTACAGTAACCTCTGCTAATAATTCCACGTCACCATGATTTCTGTTGTTAATCTCGCGATGATCCAACCCCGTTCGAATTCAATATTCAAAAATCAAGTAAAACAAATAAAGTTTCCAAATGTCAAAACTAAAATGTTCCAGGTGTGGCAAATAATCCATACTAAATATTGGTGTAGAAACCACACTTCTCTGAAGTATTTAAATGCACCATAGTAAGTAAAACAGCGACAAAACTATTATTTAATAAATACTTTTAAATAATAAGTAATTACAAAACTATTTTATTTAGGTGCCAAAGTTATTGTGGAGAGGTATATTTAGTAATGCAAATTTGGGTGTTAATCATATATTTTACAAACAAAATAAATTGTGAGATAAAATAAAAACAGTAAAAGAATAATAAACAAAAATAAAACAAAAAAGAAATAAAACAGAAAAGAGAAAAGGCCTCCCCCCCACTGGGCCTTGGCCCTGCCACATGCCAGGCCGGCCCATCCCCACTCTCTTAACCCTAGCCTGCACCGACCCCCACTCTCTCTCGCTCAATTCCCTCCCCATCTTCCTCGCGCCGCCACACACTCAGCGGCGGGGGCCCTCGTGCCCGGATCCCCCGAGCTCGCCTCACCCTCCCCTGCACCTACCTCCGCCGCCACTCCCGCGCCAAAGCCCTCCCCCGCAGACGCCTCGCCAAACCGACGCCGCTCGTCGCCGATCCCCGGTGCAAGCGCTTCCCGCCGTCGCCATGAACTTCGTCGCCCTCGCGCACACCGAGCTCCCCGGCGCCTGAGAACGTGACCAGCTGCTTCACCGTCATCGACTACGTCGACTACGTGAACGGATTCGTCCTTGGAGCCCCTGCAACACCGGATCGAGCCATCTTCCTCCGCCACACCCACTGCGGCCTCACCTGATCTACCTCATCGGAGCTACTTTGCCCCGCCGGACGCGACCTCTGCCTTCCCCTGTGAGCGCCACGCCAATTCCCCTCGTCCCCCCCTCTATTCGTCGTTCCGTTGTGCCGCCCCGTGCCGCCGGAGTTCCGGCCAGTGGCCGCGGTCACCGCGACCGTGCCCACCTCCTCGCCCGCGCCCTGGCGCGCTCACCGCGCCGCGGTCACGCCCCTGCTGTGCTTTAGCTGCGCCCGTGCTGCTGCTCCTAGTTGCTATTCTGCTCTGCTGCCGCTGCTGTTGGTTTGCTGCTGCCACTGCCCAGCGCCGCCCCGACCGCTACCGGCGCCGCTGCCCCACGCCGGGCTAAGGCCTTCGCCCGGTAGCAGGCACCTGCACCCGTTAGCAGCACCCATAACCCACGTGTGCCAGCGCCCGCTAAGCCCCAGGCCAATGACAGCTGGGGCCCACAGCCCAGAACGTTAAAAAAAGATAAAAAAGAATTAAAATAAATAAATAAAAATATTAATTAATTAATTAACTTAATTAATCAGGTTTATTTAAACTAATTCAAATCTATTAGCCTAATAACCTAGTTAGACTAAATTAACTAGTTAGTTAAATGTAACAGTCAATGACAGGGGGCCCCACCCCCTTTTGACCAGTCAAACGTTGACTGGTCAACAGGGACCCCTGGCCCACCTGTTCGCCTCTGGTACACTTCTGTGTACGCAGAGCTGGGTGTACCTAGCATTTAGCTATTTAGTTTCGAATTAATAATAATTCGAGAACATTATTAAAACTTTGGAAAATAATATAAAATAGACCGTAACTCGGATGAAAATGTTTTGTACATGAAATTTGCTCAGAACGACGAGATGAATCCGAATACGCAGTCCGTTCATCCGCCACACATCCCTAGCATAGAAAACGTGCAACAATACCCCTTTGGTTCGTCTGTCCGAAAACGTCAAACACCAGGAATACTTTCCCAGATGTTTTCCCCCTTCGCCAGTAGCACCTAATACTACGTTAGGTCACCTCTAGTACCACGTAATGCCATGTTACACTTTGTGATGCTTTGATTGCTCTGTTATTTATTGTGTTCCCCCTCCGTTACTTCTTTCCGGTAAACCCCGAGACTGCCGGCGACCCCCAGTTCAACTATGGTGTTGATGATCCCTCCTTCTTGCCAGAGCAACCAGGCAAGCCCCCCCCCTTGATCACCAGATATCGCCTATTCTTCTCTCTACTACTTGCATTAGAGTAGTGTAGCATGTTACTGCTTTCGGTTAATCCTATTCTGCTGCATAGCCTGTCATTGTTGCTACAGTTGTTACCCTTACCTGCTATCCTAATGCTTAGTATAGGATCATAGTGTTCCATCAGTGGCCCTACACTCTTGTCCGTCTGCCATCCTATACTACTGGGCCGTGATCACTTCGGGAGGTGATCACGGGCATATGCTATATACTTTACACTGTTACATTACTTATGATACTGTTCGGAGATGGGGGCTGAAGGGGCAGGTGGCTCCATCCCGGTAGAGGTGGGCCTGGGTTCCCGACGGCCCCCGACTGTTACTTTGTGGCGGAGCGACAGGGCAGGTTGAGACCACCTAGGAGAGAGGTGGGCCTGGCCCTGGTCGGCGTCCGCGGTTACTTCAAAATAACACGCTTAACGAGTTCTTGGTATTTGATCTGAGTCTGGCCATTTGGTCTATACGCACTACCCAACTACGTGGGAAAGATATGGGCACTCAACGTCGTGGTATCAGCCGAAGCCTTCGTGACGTCAGCGACTGAGCGGCGCGCGCCGGATTGGAACGTAAGCCTGCTCTTGTATTAAGGGGGCTAGTTCAGCTTCTGGCCGCCCTCGCAACGTGCAGGTGTGCAATGGGCGATGGGCCCAGACCCCTGCACCATAGGATTTAGACCGGCGTGCTGACCTCTCTGTTGTGCCTAGGTAGGGCTGCGACATGTTGATCTTCCGAGGCCGGGCATGACCCAGGAAAGTGTGTCCGACCAAATGGGATCGAGCGTGTTGGGTTATGTGGTGCACCCCTGCAGGGAAGTTTACCTATTCGAATAGCCGTGTCCCTTGGTAAAAGGACGACCCGGAGTTGTACCTTGACCTTATGACAACTAGAACCGGATATTTAATAAAACACACCCTTCCAAGTGCCAGATACAACCTGGTGATCGCTCTCTCATAGGTCGACGAGGAGAGGATCGTCGGGTAGGATTATGCTATGCGATGCTACTTGGTGAATTTACCATCTACTCTCTTCTACATGCTGCAAGATGGAGGTTTCCAGAATCGTGGTCTTCGACAGGACTAGCTATCCCCCTCTTATTCTGGCATTCTGCAGTTCAGTCCACCGATATTGCCCCTTTGCACAGATACCCATGCATATGTAGTGTAGATCCTTGCTTGCGAGTACTTTGGATGAGTACTCATGGTTGCTTTTCTCCCTCTTTTCCCCCTTTCCCTTCTACCTGGTTGTCGCAACCAGATGCTGGAGCCCAGGAGCCAGACGGCACCATCGACAACGACTCCTACACTGGAGGTGCCTACTACTACGTGGAGGCCGCCGACGACTAGGAGTAGTTAGGAGGCTCCCAGGCAGGAGGCCTTGCCTTTTCGATCATTGTTGCTTTTGTGCTAGCCATCTTATGGCAACTTGTCTAATTCATGTATGTACTCAGATATTGTTGCTTCCGCTGACTCTTGTGTATTCGAGCTTATGTATTCGAGCCCTCGAGGCCCCTGGCTTGTAATATAAAGCGTGTTTTTTTAAATTTGTGTCTAGAGTTGTGTTGTGATATCTTCCCGTGAGTCCTTTATTTTGATCGTACACATTTGCGTGTATGATTAGTGTACGATCGAATCGAGGGTGTCACAACAGCCGAACTATGTTCGGTTCGAACTAGGGGCTGATGAAGGAGAATCTTGCTTCCCACCCGCCACCCACTTCATAGACACAGTCGAGGATTTAACCGACACGCTTGATTACGACTCCGAAGACATCAACGGTATGGACGACGATGCCAATGAGGAGCAAAATCAAATTCCTCCATTTACTAGACGCTGGATGGCCACTTCTTCGTACGATGTGTACATGGTGGATACACCCAAAACAACCAACGACGATGACAAAGAAAATACAGTCGAGAATAAACCTCCTGAGACACAGCAAAAATGCCGGCGTCCTTGGCGCCGCTCTAAGTCACGTCGTTCAAAAGACAGCAATGCTGGCACCGGTGAAAATAATACTCTGGACGATGCCGAAAACAATGAAGACCTTGCTAAGATAACATCCGAGCAGGAGAAGCAAGAGAATGGGCAAGCTAGCCCCAACGAACAGGCCAGGCCCAACGACTCGGAGGACGGTAGTTATCGTCCGCTCTCTGAGGATGAGGAGAGCCTCAGCAACGAAGATTTCATTGTGCCCGAGGAACCTCTCGAGCAGAAGCGCTTCAAGCGTCAGCTAATAGCCACTGCAAGGAGCCTGAAAAAGAAAAAAGCAGCAGCTTCAAGCTGATCAAGATCTGCTTGTCGATAGATGGACTGATGTCTTGGCAGCCGAAGAATACGGCCTCAGACGCCCAGCCAAGAGCTACCCAAAGCGAAGGCTGCTACCCCAGTTCGATGAAGAGGCGCCGGAGCCCATACCTCCCTTGTGTAACAGGGCCGACCGAATACTACGCGGTCGGGACAGTGCGGTGGACCGACCACCTCGTGGTCGGGATAGAGCGGTAACTCAAGCCGAACAGCAGCCAGCCCCGCCTCCACGAAGAAACAGAGACAAAACAGTCCGGGGTCATGCATACGACCTCCGACAAACCCTGGATAGCAGAGCAGGATATACCCGATCGATCTACGGATCGCGAGGACGTTCCTCGACACGTGATGATGGCTACCTATTCGGACGGGACAAACCTAGACACACCCAAGCCGACAACCGCAGACGGACTCCATCGGAGCTATGTCACGGCGCGGCCCGATATAGAGGTGTCGCACACCCTCTTTGCTTCACTGACGAAGTAATGGATCACGAATTTCCCGAAGGGTTTAAACCCGTGAATATTGAATCATATGACGGAACAACCGATCCCGCGGTATGGATCGAGGATTTCATTCTCCACATACACATAGCCCGCGGGGATGATCT
Organism: Triticum aestivum; assembly: GCF_018294505.1. Lineage (NCBI taxonomy): Eukaryota > Viridiplantae > Streptophyta > Magnoliopsida > Poales > Poaceae > Triticum > Triticum aestivum. Next base: position 323,350,176 of record NC_057805.1, read on the forward strand.
CCATGCCATCAAATACCTCCCACTAAAACTCAAAGGGCCAGGTCGGACTGGTTAAACAACCTGCCTGAAAACTCTATCGACAGCTGCGAGGACTTGGAAGAAGCCTTCCTCGACAACTTCCAAGGTACATATGTCCGGCCACTGGACGCCGATGACTTAAGCCACATAGTCCAACAACTTGGAGAGTCAGCCAGGAAATTTTGGACTAGGTTCCTAACCAAAAAGAACCAGATCATCGACTGTCCGGATGCCTAAGCCCTAGCAGCCTTTAAACATAGCATCCGTGACGAATGGCTTGCCCGCCACCTCGGCCAAGAAAAGCCCAAATCTATGGCAGCCCTCACGGCCCTCATGACCCGCTTTTGTGCGGGTGAGGACAGCTGGCTGGCTCATAGTAAAAATACGGCCAGCGAGGCAGGCCCCTCCGAGGCCAAAAGCAGCAACAGCAAGCTCTGACGCAACAGACACAAACGCCGAAGCAATGGCGATAACACTGATGACACTGCTGTAAACGCCGGATTCAGCGGCTCCAAGTCCGGTCAGCGAAAAAAGTCGTATCAAAGAAACAATCAGGGACCATCTAGCATGGACCGCATACTTGACCGTCCGTGCCAAATCCATGGCACCCCACACAAACCAGCCAATCATACCAACAGAGATTGCTGGGTTTTCAAGCAAGCCAGCAAGTTAAACACCGAGAACAAGGAAAAGGGATCGTAGAGCGAGGACGATGATGAGGAGCCCCTGCAGCCAACTACAGGGGGACAAAAGAATCCCCCCCAGGTTAAAACGGTGAACATGATATTTGCTACACACATCCCCAAGAGGGAGCGCAAGCGTGCACTCAGGGACGTCTATGTGATAGAGCAAGTCGCCCCAAAATTCAATCCATGGTCCTCGTGCCTGATCACTTTTGATCATCGGGATCATCCGAGACCAGTATCCGGCATGGTGGATCAGCCGCACTAGTCCTAGACCCAATCATTGATGGATTCCACCTGACGCGAGTCCTCATGGACGATGGCAGCAGGCTCAATCTGCTCTATCAGGACACAGTACGCAAAATGAGCATTAACCCATCATGGATCAAACCCACAAGGACTACCTTTAAAGGAGTCATACCAGGAGTAGAGGCCGGTTGTACGGGCTCAATCGCGCTAGAGGTTGTCTTCGGGTCTCCCGACAATTTCCGAAGCGAAGAGTTAATCTTCGACATCGTCCCCTTCCACAGCGGCTATCACGCACTGCTCGGACAAACTGCATTCGCGCGATTCAACGTTGTGCCACACTATGCTTATCTCAAGCTCAAGATGCCCGGTCCACGCGGCGTCATAACAATCAATGGAAATACGGAATGCTCCCTCCGTACCGAGGAGCATACCATGGCCTTAGCAGCAGAAATACAGCGCGGCCTTTTCCAGCAGAACCTTAGTTCAGCGGTCAAGCCCTCGGACACCGTTAAAAGAGTCCAGACTATTCTGCAGCGAGACAGCCTGGCTCGTCAAGAACTTAATTAGCAATTTGGCCTCTGTCCCAGTCTCGATCAAATAGCGGCATTCGTACCGTGCGTACATAACTACGCACTCAAAATCCCATGGGCATTGACGGAGGCATAGCTAGCTCGTGATCCACAGTGTGGCTCGACCGACCCTGGATTCGCACACCTTCACTTTTCCTTTCGGGTTTTTCTCTTCTTGAGGCATTTTCTGACAACCCGATCATCGGACACACCAAGGAGGCAAGGAGCTTTGACGTACAAGGGAATCCCCAGGTGGTCTCTGCTAAGGATTATTATACTTGTTTTACATACCCGCACGCAGCTCGCTCTTGGTCATGGCATGTTAAATAGCCTTACTTGCTTATCACATTACTTGTACAAATACGCCTCGCCGTATTAATCACATTACAATGGAAAAATGGTAGCGTCAGCTTATTAGTTGATTTTTCTTTTTTCCTTACCTTTGTATTTATTACTCATTGCAACCGTACACTCTGGTACATTTTATTTCACCAGGGGATTTCGTGCCCCACAATACGGCAATGAAGTCTGAACACCTTTTTCAGTACAGTTCGGCACCTCGAACTTATATCATTATATGCATCGGCTCCGAATCATATCTTTGGTCAATAGTTGGGTTGCCCGGCTCCTGTGCTTACTACCCTACGCTCTGCTATATCGGCTAGGGTAGTAAAGGGAGAACTACTTGGATTGTGTCCCGGTTCTTCCGGACGAGCACCTCGGTAGAGAAAGCCGAAACTGACTGTCATGATGCAGCGAGAGCTGGTCAGTTGTTCGAGAGGTTTCAAATCCTTAGAGATTTTTCCGCTTTATGCGAGGAATCAGTTTGTATCCGATCAGGTGCGTATAACGCCCCAACTTCGGCCTTCCGAATACCAGGGCTGCGCCAAAATTCTCATTGTCAAACTCCTATGGCTAAGTGAAGGCGATAAAGGCCGTATAGTCTGATTGCCTTGTTCGTCGTGCTAAACACCTCCTTTAAGGACCAGAATGTGGAGTAAAGAGTGTTTAGATTTATCCCAAACACCCCCGTACTATTTACGTGGGGGCAGAAGCCGACGACTGGCCAACCCTCAGATTTCATAAACGGCCGCACAGGAGGTAAAATTTTAAAGTCACAAGCATTATATTACATAACATCATTGTTTCATATTACAGGACATGGTAATACGAATGTTTTCACGGGAATATAACATCCTTCGCGCATTGCTCCGCCACAAGGCGGGATCCCTCCGGGACACCATCAAAATATAACTCGGGTCAGCGGCGGCCCTTCGGTCATTAGCTTCTTGGCATCCATCTTCACCCAGTGCGTCTTGATGCGGGCAAAGGCCTTCCGTGCACCTTCGATACAGACCGACCGCTTTATGACCTCAAGACATGGGCAGGCACTAACAAGCCGCTTCACAAGTCCGAAGTAGCTGCTGGGTGTCGGTGCGGCAGGCCATAGTCAGACTATCAGGTCCTTCATGGCTAGCTCGGCCACCTTGTGTAGCTCGACCAGCTGTTTCAGCTGGTCGCTGAAGGTCACCTGATGTTCTGGTCCAAGATATTGAGACCAGAATAGCTTCTTCGTAGAACTCCCTTCTTCGGCTCGATAGAACGCGACAGCATCTGATACGCTGCGCGGCAAATCCGTAAACGCCCCTGGAGAGCTCCAAATTCGGGAAAGTAAAAGGAACATTTCCTTCACAGACTTGCTTTGCATAATGAAAGCCTTACCCGCTGCGATCTTCTTGGCCGCCTGGATTTCCTGAAGGGTGCTCTGGGCCTCGGCTCGAGCCTCTTGTGCGCTCTGGCGGGCGTTCGCAAGTTCGGACGCTTGCGTCTTCGAATCACGCTCCAAGGACTTGTACTTCTTGACGGTGTCCTGGAGCTCTTGCTGGACCTCGCCGACCCCGGCCTCGTGCTTCTCGCGCGCGGTGTGCTCCTTGGCCGCTTTATCCTCGGCCTCGGCTAACGCCTTCTTGAGGGCCGCCACCTCGGTCGTGGCCCCTAACAAAGTTCATGACACTTTAGTCAGCACGAAACATTCATCCTTCCTAAATATACGCGCAGGTTACTGCATACCTTGGCTGACCTCTAGCTGCTTCTTCATGAGGCCGAGCTCTTGTTCGACCCGCTCCAGGCTCTGCTTCAGGCCGGAGACCTCCGCAGTATGAGCAGCAGCAGCCAGCAGCGACACCTGCTTATTCACATAGACATCTTATGTTAGACTCCTGCGAAAATTGTTTTGATCCTCTGTTCGGATTTTTCTTTCCGAACACCGAACAGAGCATCAGGGGCTACTGTCTACACTGTGATATTCTTTCTACAATTATTACCTCAAAGCCTGTTAAAAGGCTAGCGCAGGCTTCGGTCAGTCCTCTTTTGGCGGACTGAACCTTCTCGATCACAGTACCCATAAGGACACAGTGTTCATCCACAATGGAAGCGCCTCGCAGCGCTTCCAACAGATTATCCGGTGCCTCTGGTTGGACAGAGGTCACCGGCGGAACAGGCACACCTCCTCCTTTCGGCGAAGGCCGTTTGCTGGACTCCGGAGCCGTGTGGGTCTCCGGAATGGTATCCGGCTGGGGGCCGAATGGAACTTGGCCCCCATCACCAGTCCCCATGGGGGCTTTTTCCCCCATATGTCCGGCGGGCGAGGAGTCATCCTTGGGCGCCGCCCTGATGATCTGCGGAACCTCCCCCCGGTCTGGGAAGGTCCTTTGGGACACCACCTCGTCATCACCCTTGGGCGAGACAGAGTGAGCGGGCGGCGGTGACATGCTAGCCATCTCCTTTGAGTCTAGCGAACCCTCTGTGAAGGAGCGCGGGGAGCTATCGCGGGCCGGACTGCAATGGCATAATTTAAATATATTAATATTACAAAGTGGAAAGGCTAGGCATTTGGATGTGCATAAGGTTTTTGGTACTTACGAGGCCGCCCGAGGCTTGGTCCGGGGCATTCGCTCCGGACTGCTATCGACATCCCACGCGGAGTTATCAGCAAGGGAGCCCTTCCCCCTCTTGGGCCCCTTCGCCTCCAGATTTGCGGAGGCCCCCCTTTTCTTCCTTCCCCCCTCAGGGGGGGAGTCGCTTTCTTCCTCCTCGCCGTCGTCGTCTTCGGCAGCCGAAGAGTCAGTCTCGTCTTCGGACGACATGTCCGAAGCACCCTTTCGGCGAAGGCCACTCCTGGTCCCATTGGCCGTTTTCTTGGCCTTCTTCTCCGGCACATCATAAGGCGCTGGAAACAGCATCTTCGTCAGGAGTGGGGTTTCTTCGTCTTCGGGTAGCGGAGCCGGACAATTAATCCGCCCCGCTATGTCGGTCCAGGCCTAAATTTTTTTGATAGGAAGGCTTAGACTCCTTCTTCAAAATATGCCAGTAAAGGCTATACCTTGAAAACATGAAAGAACTTACCGAATTAGCCTGGCGCTTTAAGCTAAGCCCACGATCCTCGGTCGTAGGTGGTGGTGTCTCGCTGGCCTTGAAGAGCACTTTCCAGATGTCTTCGTGCGTTGTGCCGAAGAGCTCTAGCAGCGTCTGGTGCTTGGCCGGATCGAACTCCCACAAATAGCAAGTCCGGCGTTGGCTGGAAGGATCCGGCGAATGAGCATAACCTGGATCACGTTGACAAGTTTGATCCTCTTGGTTATCATGTTCTGGACGCACGTCTGGAGCCCAGTCAGCTCGTTCGAAGAACCCCAAGTTAGGCCCTTCTCTTGCCAGGAGGTGAGCCGCATCGGAACTCCGGATCGAAATTCGAGGGCCGCCGCCCAGTTGGTGTCACGCGGCTCGGTGATGTAGAACCACCCCGATTGCCACCCCTTCACCGTCTCCACGAAGGAGCCTTCAAGCCAGGTGACATTGGGCATCTTGCCCACCATGGCACATCCGCACTCTGCTTGTTGGCCGCTCACCACCTTCGGCTTCACATTGAAGGTCTTCAGCCATAAGCCAAAGTGAGGTGGGATGCGGATAAAGGCCTCGCAAACGACTATAAATGCCGAGATGTTGAGGATAAAGTTGGGGGCTAGATCATGGAAGTTGAGCCCGTAGTAAAACATCAGCCCGCGGACAAACAGGTGGAGAGGGAATCCCAGCCCGCGGACAAAATGCGCGAGGAACACCACCCTCTCATGGGGCTCGGGGGTAGGGACGATCTATCCCTTGGCCGGAAGTTGATGAACGATCTCCTTGGCCAGGTATCCGGCCTCTCAGAGCTCCTTGATATCTTTCTTAACGGAGGAGGCCATCCACTTGCCTCCAGCCCCGGATCCGGACATGGTTGGAGTGCTTTCTCGGGCGAGGAAAGCTAGAGCTTGGGCACTGGAACTCAAGAATGGATGGGCAGAGGAAGGAGAAGGCGTGGGTGAATGGGGACGAATCCTTATCCCCTTATAAAGGCTCGAATGTCAAACGCCTCCCCACTCGCCTTAAAACTCGCCTATTCCCAAGGGCTGTGTAAATGGCACGGTTGGGTTACCCACGCCCGTATTGATAAGAATCCCGTAATAAGGGGACACGATCTCTGCTTTGACAAGACGTGCCAATGGCAACCGCGTCTCGAAACGTGGAGCGGCAGACAAAAAAGGTTCGAAATTATGACCGGACAGATGTGATGTCATGTTACGGAAAGTTGTCAGCAAATTGGACTCGTGTAAAATTATATTCTCTCTGCGGTTGCGTGTGGTGTGTGTTACAGGTCCGGACACGATACGTCTGAAGACTAATTTGGAGTTCGGAAGGAGGAACCCGCCTTGCAATGCCGAAGACGGACCTACGCGCCGGATACCTTGTCATTGAAGCCAGGTTCAGGGGCTACTGAGGGAGTCCTGGACTAAGGGGTCCTCAGGCGTCCGGCCTGTTAGCCATGGGCCAGACTGATGGGCTGTGAAGATACAAAGACCGAAGACTGCACCCGTGTCCGGAGGGGACTCTCCTTGGCGTGGAAGGCAAGCTTGGTGGCCGAATATGTAGATTCCTTTCCTTTGTAATCGACCTTGTGTAACCCTAGATCCTCCCGGTGTCTATATAAACCGGAGGACATAGTCCAGAAAGGACATACTCATTACCATAGTCATACAAGCTAGACCTCTAGGGTTGAGCCATTACGATCTCGTGGTAGATCAACTCTTGTAATACTCATATTCATCGAGATCAATCAAGCAGGAAGTAGGGTATTACCTCCATAGAGCTGGCCCGAACCTGGGTAAACATCGTGTCCCCTGTCTCCTGTTACCATCGACCTTAGACGCACAGTTCGGGACTCCCTACCCGAGATCCGCCGGTTTTGACAACGACAGCTGCCCATCCTGGAGGAGTTCCCCACTGTACAGAGGCGGCGCTGATCTGGCGGAAAAACTGCTTGGCATGGCGGCCTGAGGGTGGTCCTTGCGAGCCGCCGAGGAGGGCCGCGACGGCGGCAGGCACCGGTGCCGCGAAGTGTGCGATGAAGAGGCCGTGCAGCTCTTCCCAAGTCGCCACAGAGGACCCTAGCAGGTTGAGTAGCCAGGCGCGCGGCGCGCCCGTGAGGGCCATAGGGAACCAGTTTGCCATGACCTTGTCGTCACCTCCAGCTTCCAGAACGGCCTCCTTGTACGCCAGTAAGAAGGCCGACGAATCCGCCACGTTGTCCTAGCACGGCGGCATCTCCGGCTTGAACTTGGGCGACCACTGTACCCGCCGCAGGGCAGGGGTAAAAGCTCCGAGCCCCCTGGCGCCATCATGGGCGTCCGACGTCCCAGCCAGAGGAGCAACGCCGGCCATGGGGAAAAAGCGTGGAGGTGGTGGAGTGCGGATCGACGAAAGGAAAGCTTCAGCGCACCCCTACCTGGCGCGCCAAATGTCGGATTTCGGGTTCCGGAAAAACCCTTAAGGTTCGAACACTAGGGTGCGCACGAAGATCTCTCCCTCCCCTAGCTCACACACTCACCACGATCTCAAAGCTTAGCACGTCGAACTAGAAGAACAGGGGACACAAGAGTTTATACTGGTTCGGGCCACCGATGTGGTGTAATACCCTACTCCTGTGTGGTGTGGTGGATTGCCTTGTAGGCTGAGGATGAACAAGTACAAGGGAAGAACAACCTCTTGACGAGAGGTGTTCTTGAACTCGATGAGCTTGTGTGGTAGAGGATGATCTGAATGATCCGTCCCTTGCTAAGGTGGTGGCTAGTCCTACTTATAGAGGCCCGGGTCCTCTCCCCAATTGTTAGGCGGGAAGGGATCCCACAATGGCCAATTTGAAGGGGGACAGCTAGTACAAGCTATCCTGACAAAAGGGGGTCTTCGCCTGCCGAAGGCTCTGGTGGTGACGCTGTCGTGGGCTCCACGTTGACCTCCGTCCTGCCGTCCTGCTGGTCTTGGTCTCATTGCACCAATATGGAAACCTTTGCCTGATGCCTCGAGACTCCTCGCCTGTGGTTGCCCCTTTAGCACCAAAGAGGCAACGGGTACTCTACGCCCACTGGCGCCCGCCTGGCCTTGGTCGTCATGGCTCACGTCACGGGAACCTCACGAGGTGCCCCTCGCCTTGATCTCTCCGCTCCTCACGAGCCAGCCTAGTGAGGCCGCCCCTGAGGGGGTCTTGCATCGTCTGCCTCGCGAGGCTTGGCCCCTCACGAGGGTCTTGAGTGTTTGCTGGTGAAGATGGGCCGTACCAGGCCGCTGCAAGAGCCACGCCGTGGGCCGCAGGCAGGCAAGTCTGGGGACCCCCGTTCCCAGAACGCCGACACAGTGGCCCTGCAGTTTTCCCTCTTTTTTAGGGAAAACGCAGGCCGCCTCTTTACTATTCGCTACGGGATGACGCAAGCATGCTGCGGTCATCCCACGCATGACCCCCAAGTCAAGCATTCAATGCGGGTCGTGGGGAAGCGCAATGAGTAGGGGAGTTACTGCAGTAAAAACTCTGCCTCGCGTGCCCGCGCACCGTTCTGGGCCTAGCCCAACAACGCGTCGCGCCTATGTATGGCCCAGGCCCCGGGGCTCCTGTCGGTGTACAAAAGTAGGGGCCCTCTTTGTACCCCTTTACTTGTGCACAGACAGTTAGAGCCGCGCCTAAGGCCACACTTAGCAAGGCAGAGGAAGGAAGCAAAAGTACAAGACCACCAGAGCAGCGCCATGCCAGAGGCGCGAGAAGCAAAGGAACAAGATGGGATTTCCCCGGCAAGAGCCTTGCCGGGGCAGGTTACGTAGCCCAACACCAGCAGGGCCGCCACCCTTGAGCCTAAGGGTTCCAACACCATCAACGACATTGGAACCAAGGCTCGGGAGGCGCCTGCATGGAGGCATGCAGATCTTTGTGAAGACAAAGGGCCTGCGAGGCCTAGATATGAACAAGAAAACAAAACAACAACGAGGCTCCTTGCCGAGGATGCTCATGAGGCCCCGGTAAGGCTCCTGCCGAAGATACCCACGAGTCCCCGGCAAGACTCTCGCCAAGGGCACCTGCAAGGCCCTAGCAAGACCCTTGCCGCGAATATCAGCAAGACTAAGGCAAGGCCTTGCCACCCCGTCACCGCCCCAGCTCAGCGGCCGACCCACCATCTAAGCAAGTACCCACGTGGCAGTATGTGGCTCCTAAGCCAACTAGTCAAGCACCTCCGTGGTGGCATGCAGATCTTCGTAAAGACCCTGCCACCACACCAGCTCAACAGCCTGCCAGCCTACATGGCGCTGCATGCCTCGTTGGCCTGGACGTGTGTCGGAGCAAGGCGAAGCGGCGACGGATAGGACGGGTTTCGTTGCCATCCCGATAAAGCAAGAGGACACCTAAGTAGCACATTTAATGCATTTTGTCCTGTGATGTCAGGCAATAAGCTTGTACACTATACAACTTTCCACCTCCTGTGTGCCACTGTGGCAGCCCCTTTGACTATAAAAGGAGGCCCGCGGCATACTGAGAGAGGATTCGGACTTTTTGGACCCTGCACGCTTTGTAGCTAGAACAAGAACACCAGATAAACACAAACCAGCTGCAGGAGTAGGGTAGTACGCGTCACTCGCGGCCCGAACCTGGATAAACCCCCCACGTTGATCTTCTAAACCCGCTCTTTCCACGGCCCCGCGCCCGCCAGCCGTAGAAGGGATCCCCTGTGATCCCATAGGTGTCGTTTCCCCCGACAACAAAGGACAAAGGAAAATTGGAACCCCCTTCAATCTTGGTGATTCCCCCTTGAAACCATGAAACTTCCTCGGTGATGGTTCAATTTATGAAAGGCGCGCATCACGACATAAGGAAAACATTCTCCAATTTTTACCAGGGCATGCTGAGGCCATACCATGGCACCACACTAGGCGTCATGTTTTCCAACCATGTGTTTCATTTTTTGTATAGTTGTTAACCGAGTAAACGACGCGTTTATGGTTGACTATTGACACACATTTCGTTGAAATATCTGCCCATTCCTTGTAAAAGGCATGAGAATGTGCTAAATAACATGAGCATGGTTTTCTAGACCGTTCTTTTGCACCTTTTCATGCACCGATTGTTCGAATTTGAATTATGTCCATTAATGCCTAGCAAATGCACATAATCCCCTAAATATGGTAAATGAGCCCGGGAAAATGTCAAATTTAAACACGTGGCATTTGAGGCGGTATGTTGATCGTTGAAAAAAACTGAATGACAAACTAGGACGGAAATTAGGATTCCCCTTCAATCTTGGGGATTTTCCCTCTCGAAAGCATGGAACTTCCTCGTTGATGGTTCGATTTATGAAGGGCGTGCATGACGACATAAGCCAAACCTTTTCAAATTTTGACCAAGGCATGGTGAGGTCATACCATGGCACCATGCCAGGCGTCATGTGTTTTAAGCATTTATTTCATTTTTTCTATAGTTGAAAACCCAACAAACAAACATTTGTGGTTGACTATTGCCACACATTTCAACAAAATATCTATCCATTATTCCTTGTGAAAGGCATGGGAATTTACTAAATGGCACGAGCATGGTTTTCTAGGCCGTTCTTGTGGACCCTTTCATGCATCGATTGTTTGAACTTGAATTATGCCATTAATGCATAGGAAATGCACATAATCCCCTAAATATGGCAAATGAACCCGGAAAAGTGCCAAATTTGAACACGGTGATTTGCAGGTTGTATGTTCATCATAGAAAAAACTCGTGGACAAAGGAAAGGAAATTTGGATCCCCCTTCAATCTTGGTGATTTCCCCCTCGAAACCATGAAACTTCATCGGATGATGGTTCGTTTTATGAAAGGCGCGCATCACGACATAAGGAAAACATTCTCCAATTTTTACCAGGGCATGGTGAGGCCATACCATGGCACCACACCAGGCGTCATGTTTTCCAACCATGTGTTTCATTTTTTGTATAGTTGTTAACCGAGTAAACGACGCGTTTATGGTTGACTATTGCCACACATTTCCTTGAAATATCTGCCCATTCCTTGTAAAAGGCATGAGAATGTACTAAATAACACGAGCATGGTTTTCCAGACCGTTCTTGTGCACCTTTTCATGCACCGATTGTTCGAATTTGAATTATGTCCATTTAATGCCTAGAAAATGCACATAATCCCCTAAATATGGTAAATGAGCCCGGAAAAATGTCAAATTTGAACACGTTGCATTTGAGGCGGTATGTTGATCGTTGGAAAAAAACGAATGACAAACTAGGACGGAAATTTGGATTCCCCTTCAATGTTGGTGATTTCCTCTCGAAAGCATTGAACTTCCTCGGTGATGGTTCGATTTATGAAGGGCGTGCATGACGACATAAGCCAAACCTTCTCAAATTTTACCAGGGCATGGTGAGGTCATACCATGGCACCATGCCAGGCGTCATGTTTTTTAAGCATTTATTTCATTTGTTCTATAGTTGAAAACCCAACAAACAAACATTTGTGGTTTACTATTGCCACACATTTCAATGAAATATCTATCCATTATTCCTTGTGAAAGGCATGGGAATTTACTAAATGGCACGAGCATGGTTTTCCAGGCCGTTCTTGTGGACCCTTTCATGCATCGATTGTTTGAACTTGAATTATGTGCATTAATGCCTAGGAAATGCACATAATCCCCTAAATATGGCAAATGAACCCGGAAAAGTGCCAAATTTGAACACGGTGATTTGCAGGTTGTATGTTCATCATAGAAAAAACTCGTGGAGAAAGGAAAGGAAATTTGGATCCCCCTTCAATCGGTGTGACTTCCCCCTCAAAACCATGAAACTTCCTCAGATGATGGTTCGTTTTATGAAAGGCGTGCATGACGACTTTTTTACCAGGGCATGGTGAGGTCATACCATGGCATCACACCAAGAGTCATGTTTTTTCAAGCATGTATTTCATTTTTGTATAGTTGTTAACCCAGTAAATATCTGCGCATTCCTTGGAAAAGGCATGAGAATGTACTAAATATCACGAGCATGGTTTTCCAGACCGTTCTTGTGCACCTTTTCATGCACTGATTGTTTGAATTTGAATTATGTGCATAATTAATGCCTAAAATGCACACAATCCCCTAAATATGGTAAATGAGTTCGGAAAAATGTCAAATTTGAACACGTTTCATTTGAGGCGGTATGTTGATCGTTGGAAAAAAACTGAATGACAAACTAGGACGGAAATTTTGATTCCCCTTCAATCTTGGTGATTTCCCTCTCGAAAGCATTGAACTTTCTCGGTGATGGTTCGATTTATGAAGGGCGTGCATGACGACGTAAATCAAACCTTCTCAGCTTTTAACCAGGGCATGGTGAGGCCATACCATGGCACCATGCTAGCCGTCATGTTTTTCAAGCACATATGTCATTGTTCTATAGTTGATAACCCAGTAAATGACGCGTTTGTGGTTGACTATTGCCACGCATTCCATTGAAATCTCTGCCCATTCCTTGTAAAAGGCTTGAGAAATTACTAAATACCACGAGTATGGTTTTTCCAGACCGTTCTTGTGCACCCTTTCATGCACCGATTGTTTGAATTTGAATTACGTGCATTAATGCCTACAAAATGCACATAATCCCCTAAATATTGTAAATGAACCCGGAAAAGTGTCAAATTTGAACACGGTGATTAGCAGGGTTTATGTTCATGGTAGAAAAAAACTCATGGATGAAGGACAAAGGAAATTTGGATTCCCATTCAATCTCGGTGATTTACTATCGCACATGATTCATCTCCGTCGCCTCTGCGAACCGTGTGTGTTCACTCACACATGCAAAAGGAAAAGAAAACCCTCGCCCACTTCATCCCCACTCACTCACCGCGGACTCCTCCGCAACTCTGCACGCTAAGCTCGACAGCTGTTGGCGGCGGGCGTAGGTCGCGCTCCAAACGGCACCGGATTTCGCCTCCACCGCTTTCTGCCACCTATCTGCACCAACATTCTAGACTCTGGCCGACTGGGGTTTTCTGCGGGATTGGGCCAGGGATTTTTCTCATGGAGAAGGTAATCAACTTAATTAGCAAAATATTCACTCATCTCTTATCGTAGTTCGTCCGTCGCTGTTAATCAACCGGCGGAAATCGTCGTGGAATCATTTTTGTTCTAGCTGATTCGTGGGTGTTCATTCATGTGTGCACAGTGCGAGCACAAATCAGGCAACTGTGGTCATGGCCAGTCGGAAATGAAGTTCTATCTCACCATTCCGGATGACTTCAGGGAGCGCTCGGTATGTTCAATCTCAACCTACCACAGTCGGCATGGCGTAAATTTGTGAACATATACCATCTGTTGCTACATTATCTATATATTTGCATCAAATCTTTGTTACATTATCTATTTTTAATTCTATATTTCTGTACTTTGCTTGCATCTATATATGGATATGTTCTATCAGTTACTCCCATATTTGCATCTTGCTCGGTTATTTCAATATATCTAATTTATGATCTTAATTTTCATTTCAAGCAGTACATCCCTTGCTTTGCAAGAACATGAGTAGAAGGAAATCTTGGGCTTTACTTTGTTGATGACTCCCAGGATGTCATATTGACAATGCAACATGGATTTACAATGATGGTTAGCGTAAAACTTGATAAAGATGGTCACTCCTATTTTAATGCGGACCTTTGGAGAAAAATGTCTAAGTGTTATGAACTGAAAGCTGGCAATAAAATTCTAGTGCGTGCACCACAACCTGGTCTAATTAACATGGATGTTTACTTCCCCAACGTCATCAGCCGATCAAAGTCTCATCGAGGTTAGTGTCCTTTCAAATTTCTCCATGCTATCATATTACTATTTAAGCAACCAATTGATCACTATTTAAGCAACCAATTATGATATCATATTCTGACTCCGTTCGTAGGCAATAACAAATTCTGTTTACCCATTTATGCGCACTATATATTCTTCTGCCATGTTTTGAATAAATAATACCTTTCCACCTTTTAAGCAGGATATGTTGGATGCATAGTGAACAATCTGTATGTTACTAAGCGTACCAAATTTCACTGGAAGGACTTGAAGCATGTCATAAACTTTGTTGATAATCTGACAGAGATAGCACAGCGTATCAACGCTGGATTTTGGATGGGATTAATTAGACCTATGGTGCACACACTGAACAAGACCAATTGTGTGCACATAGAGCTGGTAAAAAGTCTTATTTTAATGTTGATGCTCATAAACTATATACATCTTCAACGGTATGTTACAATTGTTTTTTATTCTACATGTCAACAGAAATTGCCCCCTGTAGCAGTTCTTGGATCGATTTCCCGGCATGGTCAAATTACACTTGTGCCTGCTAATAACGCCAAAGTGATTGCAAGGTACTGCATTTCCCGCAAAAATGGAACCATTCAAATTAACAAGTTCTCGCTTCTCGTGGCAATGCATCCATATTGGAAAATTGGAGACACTGTTCTACTCCTGCTCTACCAAGGAACAGGAGGGCCCTTCCTTTTCATTGACGAGATGCCGAGTCGCCGTGATCAAGATGCTTCCAGTGGATAGTTGTGGTTGTTGGCCCTCAGCCTCTTAAAATGTGCTAGTTGTTACTATATATGTTAAGTATGTAGATATGGACCATATGGTTGTTGGCCCTTAGCCTCTTAAAATGTGATAGTTGTTACTATGTTAAGTATGTAGATATGGACCATATGGTTGCCAAAACCGTGTTACGAAGATCCTCCTTTTGTCGAATAGAGTAACCACTATATGTATGTTACTCAAATGCTGTTACCCAAGTTCATAAATTTTCATGGAAAGTATTAGTATCGTACACAGTTCATTGAGTTTAAGCGTGTGCCCAATGTCCAGAAGGCATTTGCATATTAACTGTCCATATTGCAAATTCACACACATGTTCACATAAGGAAACGTATGTGTAACATACTAATCATTGCACACGAGAACTCACAGACGCATCGTGTGTGAGACTCCTAGCCACCGCAAGCAACTAGTTTGCATTTTTCAAAGTTTTTTGTACACACAGAATCACACACGAAGTAACTGTATTGACTGTCTGTGTTGTAATTTCTCATCACAAACAGTTCATCCGAGTCGGCTGTTTGCCACGTATCACACACATCTTGTTTACATGAATCGTTTTGTTCTTTTGGCTCATCGCAAACAGTTCATCCATGTGGACTGTATGTTGCATATCACACACATCTTGTTAAGTTGAACCATTTCTGTTGTGTTCCCTAATCGAAAACAGTTCGTCCGAGTTAACCGTATGCCGTATATCGCACACACATTGATATGGCTGCCCGTTTCTGTTGTTCTACCTCATCACAAACAGTTCGAATGGATTAACCGTGTGTCCTGCATGGCACACCCATTGTGATGGCTGCCTGTTTCTGTTGTTCCGCCTCATCGCAGACAGTTTGAATGGATTAACCGTATGCCCTGCATCGCACACGCAACTAAAATCTTAACCGTGTTTGATGCATCCATCATCGCAAACGTTTTGCACCTTTTTTGATGGTTTTTTACACCACTGTTTGTGATTATTGCATCGCACACAGTTTCGGCAAAGGGTCTCTGATCGTAGTGTCGCGTTAGCAGTATCCTGCAGTAGTGAGATATGATCAACATAGTGATGTTCACCATTGAAAGCTACTCCATCTCACGTGATGATCGGACATGGTTTAGTTGATATGGATCACGTGATCACTTAGATGATTAGAGGGACGTCTATCTAAGTGGAGTTCTTAAGTAATATGATCAATTGAACTTTAATTTATCATGAACTTAGTACCTGATAGTATTTAGCATGTCTATGTTGTTGTAGATCAATGACCCGTGCTACTGTTCCTTTGAATTTTAATGTGTTCCTAGAGAAAGCTAAGTTGAAAGATGATGGTAGCAACTACACAGACTGGGTCCGTAACTTGAGGATTATCCTCATTGCTGCACAGAAGAATTACGTCCTGGAAGCACCGCTAGGTGCAAGACCCGCTGCAGGAGCAACGCCAGACGTTATGAACGCCTGGCTGAGCAAAGCTGATGACTACTCGATAGTTCAGTGTGCCATGCTTTACGGCTTAGAACCGGGACTTCAACGACGTTTTGAACATCATGGAGCATATGAGATGTTCCAGGAGATGAAGTTAATATTTCAAGAAAATGCCCGGATTGAGAGATATGAAGTCTCCAATAAGTTCTACAGCTGCAAAATGGAGGAGAATAGTTCTGTCAGTGAACATATACTCAGAATGTCTGGGTACCACAACCACTTGACTCAACTGGGAGTTAATCTTCCCATTGATAGTGTCATTGACAGAGTTCTTCAATCACTGCCACCAAGCTACAAAAGCTTTGTGATGAACTATAATATGCAAGGGATGGATAAGACAATTCCCGAGCTCTTCGCGATGCTAAAAGCTACGGAGGTAGAAATCAAGAAGGAGCATCAAGTGTTGATGGTTAACAAGACCACTAGTTTCAAGAAAAAGGGCAAAGGGAAGAAGGGGAACTTCAAGAAGAACGGCAAGCAAGTTGCTGCTCAAGTGAAGAAACCCAAGTCTGGACCTAAGCCTGAGACTGAGTGCTTCTACTGCAAAGGGACTGGTCACCGGAAGCGGAACTGCCCCAAGTATTTGGCGGATAAGAAGGATGGCAAAGTGAAAGGTATTAGAATTACTCCAAAAAGCATTATTATGCATAAAAACATCATAAATAATAGTAGGAAAACATGATGCAAAATGGACGTATCAACTCCCCCAAGCTTAGACCTCGCTTGTCCTCAAGCGAAAACCGAAATCGAGAAACATGTCCACATGCTTAGAGAGAGAGGTGTCGATAAAAACAAAATACGGACATAGAAGCATCATTTCATTATTATAACAGCAACAAACTTAAACATAAGACTTTTATCATAGAAGTTTTATCATAGACTTCTCATGAATAAGTGACAATTCATCACACTATCGAAGTATAAAGCAAAAACTCTATTCGAAACCAACAAACTATGTTCTTAGTCAAGTTTGCAACTACAACTCATCATATTTTCAGGAAGGGTCACGTATCGGAGCCTTTTGGCAAGTCCACATACTCAACCATCATATAGTCTTCTATGATTGCTAACACTCCTTGCATACACATGAGCAAAATGTTTCAACCGGACACATAGAAAGATAGGGGCTTATAGTTTCGCCTCCCAACGTATTCACCTCAAGGGTGATGTGAACAATAATAACTCATGCTACCCACATTCAACTGGACATATGTGCCTAGATCTTTCCTCACCACATGATGCTTGCCAAAGGAGAAAAATAAAAAGGAATAGAGAGAAAACTTTGACTCTTTGCATAAAAGTAAATACATAAAAGTAAAAGATAGGCCCTTCGCAGAGGGAAGCAGAGGTTGCCATGCACTTATTTGTTTGTATGCTCAACCCCTTAGTGCAAAAGAACATCACGTTTTATTGCCCCTTGTGATAGCAACCTTTATTATGCAGTTTGTCGCTTTTATTCTTCACCATCACAAGTTTGTACAACGCTCAATTTTCTCTTACACGAAATGATCTCACATTTTTAGAAGCAATTTTTATTGCCTTTTTGCACCATTGACAACTTACTTGAGGGATCTTGCTCAATCCCTAGGTAGGTATGGTGGAATCTTGAAAATAAGATTTGGGTTTAAGGGTTTCTGGATGCGCAAGTAGTATCTCTACTTAGTGCGGAATTTTGGCTAGCAAAGATAGGGGCAAGCACCACATGTTAAAGGATTTATGACAATATGACTTCTATGTGAATATGAACAAACATAAATCATTAAGTTGTCTTCCTTGTCCAACGTCAACAATTTTGGCATATAATATTTTGATGGGGAGTCACAATAACAAAAGATTTCTAGGATAGTATATTTATATGTGAATCTTCTATTCCCTTATTAATTCTTTCATGAGTTGCATCAGTGATTAATGCTATGTTTGTCAATCTCTAATAAAATTTTCTACTTATACTTTTCCCTATGTGGTGTCTGTTGGGGAACGTAGCAATAATTCAAAATTTTCCTACGTGTCACCAAGATCAATCTAGGAGATGCTAGCAACGAGAGAGAGGGAGTGCATCTTCATACCCTTGAAGATCGCTAAGTGGAAGCGTTACAAGAACGCGGTTGATGGAGTCGTACTCGCAGCGATTCAAATCGCGGAAGATCCGATCTAGCGCCGAACGGACGGAGCCTCCGCGTTCAACACACGTACAGCCCGGGGACGTCTCCTCCTTCTTGATCCAGCAAGGGGAGAGGAGAAGTTGAGGGAGAACTCCAGCAGCACGACGGCGTGGTGGCAATGGAGCTCATGGTTCTCCGGCAGAGCTTCGCTAAGCACTACGGAGGAGGAGGAGTTGGAGGAGGAGAGGGCTGCGCCAGGGATGTGGTTGCCCTCCCACCCCTCCACTATATATAGGGGCAAGGGAGAGGGGGGCCGGTCCCTTAGATCCCATCTGGTGGGAGGGGCGGCGGCGAGGGAGGGTGGCTTGCCCCCCAAGTCAAGGGGGCGCCCCCTCCAGGGTTTCCCCCAACCCTAGGCGCATGGGCGCTAGGGGGAGGTTGGTGCCCATCCCACTTAGGGGCTGGTTCCCTTCCACCTACAGCCCATAAGGCCCTCCGGGGCAGGTGGACCCTCCCGGTGGACCCCCGGAACCCCTTCGGTGGCCCCAGTACAATACCGGCATACCCCCGAACACTTCCGGTGACCGTATGATGACTTCCCATATATAAATCTTTACCTCCGGACCATTCCGGAACTCCTCGTGACGTCCGGGATCCTATCCGGGACTCCGAACAACCTTCGGTAACCACATACTATTTCCCATAACAACTCTAGCGTCACCGAACCTTAAGTGTGTAGACCCTACGGGTTCGGGAACCATGCAGACATGACCGAGACATCTCTCCGGCCAATAACCAATTGCGGGATCTGGATACCCATATTGGCTCCCACATGTTCCACGATGATCTCATCGGATGAACCACGATGTCGGGGATTCAATCAATCCCGTATACAATTCCCTTTGTCTATCGGCATGTTACTTGACCGAGATTCGATCGTTGGTATCCCAATACCTCGTTCAATCTTGTTACCGGCAAGTCTCTTTACTCGTTCCGTAATGCATGATCCCATGGCTAACTCCTTAGTCACATTGAGCTCATTATGATGATGCATTACCGAGTGGGCCCAGAGATACCTCTCCGTCATACGGAGTGACAAATCCCAGTCTCGATTCGTGCCAACCCAACAGACACTTTCGGAGATACCTGTAGTGCACCTTTATAGCCACCCAGTTACGTTGTGACGTTTGGTACACCCAAAGCATTCCTACGGTATCCGGGAGTTGCACAATCTCATGGTCTAAGGAAATGATACTTGACATTAGAAAAGCTCTTAGCAAATGAACTACACGATCTTGTGCTATGCTTAGGATTGGGTCTTGTCCATCACATCATTCTCCTAATGATGTGATCCCGTTATCAATGACATCCAATGTCCATGGTCAGGAAACCATAACCATCTATTGATCAACGAGCTAGTCAACTAGAGGCTTACTAGGGACATGTTGTGGTCTATGTATTCACACATGTATTACGGTTTCCAGTTAATACAATTATAGCATGAACAATAGACAATTATCATGAACAAGGAAATACAATAATAACCATTTTATTATTGCCTCTAGGGCATATTTCCAACAGTCTCCCACTTGCACTAGAGTCAATAATCTAGTTCACATCACTATGTGATTGTAATGAATCCAACGCCCATGGGGTTTGTTCATATCTCGCTTGTGAGAGAGGTTACTAGTCAACGGGTCTGTACCTTTCAGATCCGTGTGTGCTTTACAAATCTCTATGTCATCTTGTAGATGCAGCTACCACGCGCTACTTGGAGCTATTCCAAATAACTGCTCTACTATACGAAGCCGGTTTACTACTCAGAGTCATCCGGATTAATGTCAAAGTTTGCATCGACGTAACCCTTTACGACGAACTCTTTTACCACCTCCATAATCGAGAAAATTCCTTAGTCCACTAGTTACTAAGTATAAGTTCGACCGCTGTCATGTGATCCATTCCTGGATCACTCTTGTACCCCTTGACTAATTCATGGCAAGGCACACTTCAGGTGCGGTACACATCATAGCATACCGTAGAGCCTACGTCTAAAGCATAGGGGACGACCTTCGTCATTTCTCTCTCTTCTGCCATGGTCAGGCCTTGAGTCTTACTCAATACTCACACCTTGTAACACAGCCAAGAACTCCTTCTTTGCTGATCTATTTTGAACTCCTTCAAAATCTTATCACGGTATGTATTCATCTGAAAGTTCTATTAAGCGCTTTGATCTATCCTTATAGATCTTGATGCTCAATGTTCAAGTAGCTTAATCGAGGTTTTCAATTGAAAAACACTTTTCAAATAACCCTATATGCTTTCTAGAAATTCTACATCATTTCTGATCAACAATATGTTAACAACATATACTCATCAAAAATCTATAGTGCTCCCACTCACTTCTTTGGAAATACAAGTTTCTCATAAACTTTGTAAAAACCCAAAATCTTTGATCATCTCATCAAAGCGTACATTCCAACTCCGAGATGCTTACTCCTGTCCTTAGAAGGATTGCTGGAGCTTTGCATACTTGTTAGCATCTTTCAGGATTGACAAAACCTTCTGGTTGCATCACATACAACCTTTCCTCAAGAAAATCGTCGAGGAAACAATGTTTTGACATCCCATCTGCAAGATTTCATAAATAATGCAGTAACTGCTAATATAATTCCAACAGACTCTTAGCATCACTACGAGTGAGAAAGTCTCATCGCAGTCAACTCCTTGAACTTGCCGGAAAACATCTTAACGACAAGTCGAGCTTTCTTAATGGTGACACTTACCATCATTGTCTGTCTTCCTTTTAAAATCCATCTGCACCCAACAGCCTTACGACCATCAAGTAGTTCTTCCAAAGTCTATACTTTGTTTTTATACATGGATCCTCTCTCGGATTTTATGGCCTCGAGCCATTTGTCGGAATTCGGGCCCACCATCGCTTCTCCATAGCTCGTAGGTTCATTGTTGTCTAGCAACATGACTTCCAAGACAAGATTACGTACCACTCTGAAGTAGTATGCATCCTTGTCGTCCTACGAGGTTTGGTAGTGACTTGATCCGAAGTTTCATGATCACTATCATAAGCTTCCACTTCAATTGGTGTAGGTGCCATAGGAACAACTTCTTGTGCCCTCCTACACACTAGTTGAAGTGACGGTTCAATAACCTCATCAAGTCTCCACCATCCTCCCACTCAATTCTTTCAAGAGAAACTTTTCCTCGAGAAAGGACCCGTTTCTAGAAACAATCACTTTTGCTTCCAGATCTGAAATAGGAGGTATACCCAACTGTTTTGGGTATTCTATGAAGATGCATTTATCCGCTTTGGGTTCGAGCTTATCAGCCTGAAACTTTTTCACATAAGCGTCGCAGCCCCAAACTTTTTAAGAAACGACAACTTAGGTTTCTCTAAACCATAGTTCATACGGTGTCGTCTCAACGGAATTGCGTGGTGCCCTATTAAAGTGAATGCGGTTGTCTCTAATGCCTAACCCATAAACGATAGTGTAATTCGATAAGAGACATCATGGTATGCACCATATCCAATAGGGTGCAGTTATGATGTTCAAACACACCAACACACTATGGTGTTCCAGGCGGTATTAGTTGTGAAACAATTTCCACAGTGTCTTAATTGTGTGCCAAACTCGTAACTCAGATATTCATCTCTATGATCATATCATAGACATTTTTATCGTCTTGTCACGACGATCTTCAACTTCACTCTGAAATTACTTGAACCTTTCAATAATTCAGACTTGTGTTTCATCAAGTAAATATACTCAGCATCTACTCAAATCATCTGTGAAGTAAGAACATAACGATATCCACTGCGTGCCTCAGCACTCATTGGATTGCATACATCAAATGTATTACTTCCAACAAGTTGCTCTCTTGTTCCATCTCACTGAAAACGTGGCCTTTCAGTCATCTTGCCCATGTGGTATGATTTGCATATCTCAAGTGATTCAAAATTAAGTGAGTCCAAATGATCCATCTGTATGGAGTTTCTTCATGCATATATACCAATAGACATAGTTCGCATGTCTCAATCTTTTCATAAAACGGGTGAGTCCAAAGATCCATCAACATGGAGCTTCTTCATGCGTTTTATCCCAATATGACTCAAATAGCAGTGCCACAAGTATGTGGTACTATCATTACTATTTTATATCTTTTGGCATGAACATGTGTATCACTACGATCGAGATTCAATAAACCATTCATTTTAGGTGCAAGACCATTGAAGGTATTATTCAAATAGACAGAGTAACCATTATTCTCCTTAAATGAATAACTGTATTGCGATAAACATAATCCAATCATGTCTATGCTCAACGCAAACACCAAATAACGATTATTTAGGTTTAACACCAATCTCTATGGTAGAGGGAGCATGCGATGCTTGATCACATCAACCTTGGAAACACTTCCAACACATATCGTCATCTCACCTTTAGCTAGTCTTCGTTTATTTCGCAGCTTTTATTTCGAGTTACTAACACTTAGCAACCGAACCGGTATCTAATACCCTGGTGATACTAGGAGTACTAGTAAAGTACACATTAATATAATGTATATCCAATATACTTCTGTCGACCTTGCCAGCCTTCTCATCTACGAAGTATCTAGGGTAGTTCTGCTTCAGTGACCGTTCCCCTCATCTCAGAAGCACTTAGTCTCGGGTTTGGGTTCAACCTTGGGTTTCTTCACTAGAGCAGCAACTGATTTGCCGTTTCATGAAGTATCCCTTCTTTCCCTTGCCCTTCTTGAAACTAGTGGTTTTACTAACCATCAACAATTGATGCTCCTACTTGATTTCTACTTTCGCGGTGTCAAACATCG
The DNA here is from genome assembly GCF_018294505.1 of Triticum aestivum. Classification (NCBI taxonomy): domain Eukaryota; kingdom Viridiplantae; phylum Streptophyta; class Magnoliopsida; order Poales; family Poaceae; genus Triticum; species Triticum aestivum. Next base: position 323,373,072 of record NC_057805.1, read on the forward strand.
CGAGTTGCTCAAGGATCATCATGTCTATCCCTGATATGTTATAGTTCATCATGAAGCTCTAATAGCTTGGTGGCAGTGACTATGGAGAACCATCACTATCTCATCTGGAAGATTAACTCCCACTCCATTCAAGCGATTGTGGTACTCAGACAATCTGAGCACATGCTCAACGATTGAGCTTTTCTCCCTTAGTTTGCAGGCTTAAGAAACTTGTCAGAGGTCTCATACCTCTTGACGTGGGCACTAGTCTGAAATCCCAATTTCAGTCTTTGGAACATCTCATATGTTCTGCGATGTTTCAAAAACGTCTTTGGCGCCTCAATTCTAAACCGTTAGCATTACGCACTGAGCTATCACTTAGTCATCAAAACGTGTATGTCAGATGTTCGCAACATCCACAGACGACGCTCGAGGTTCAGCACACCGAGCGGTGCATTAAGGACATAAGCCTTCTGCGCAGCAATGAGGACAATCCTCAGTTTACGGACCCAGTCCGCATAATTGCTACTATCAACTTTCAACTAAATTTTCTCTAGGAACATATCTTAGTAGAACTAAAGCGTAAGCTACGACATAATTTGCAAAGACCTTTTGACTATGTTCATGATAATTAAGTTCATCCAATCAAATTATTTAATGAACTCCCACTCAGATAGACATCCCTCTCGTCATCTAAGTGATACATGATCCGAGTCAACTAGGCCGTGTCCGATCATCACGTGAGACGGACTAGTCATCATCGGTGAACATCTTCATGTTGATCGTATCTTCTATACGACTCATGTTCGACCTTTCGGTCTCTTGTGTTCCGAGGCCATGTCTGTACATGCTAGGCTCGTCAAGTCAACCTAAGTGTTTCGCATGTGTAAATCTGGCTTACACCCGTTGTATGCGAACGTTAGAATCTATCACACCCGATCATCACGTGGTGCTTGACGAACCTTCACAACGGTGCACAGTTAGGGGGAACACATCTCTTGAAATTTTAGTGAGGGATCATCTTATTTATGCTGCCGTCGTTCTAAGCAAATAAGATGTAAACATGACAAACATCACATGCAAATCATAAAGTGACATGATATGGCCAATATCATCTTGCGCCTTTTGATCTCCATCTTCGAGGCGCGGCATGATCACCTTCGTCACCGGCATGACACCATGATCTCCATCATCATGATCTCCATCATCGTGTCTTTATGAAGTTGTCTCGCCAACTATTACTTCTAGTACTATGGCTAACGGTTAGCAATAAAGTAAAGTAATTACATGGCATTTTTCATTGACACGCAGGTCATACAATAAATTAAGACAACTCCTATGGCTCCTGCCGGTTGTCATACTCATCGACATGCAAGTCGTGATTCCTATTACAAGAACATGATCAATCTCATACATCACATATATATAATTCATCACATCCTTTTGGCCATATCACATCACATAGCATACCCTGCAAAAACAAGTTAGACGTCCTCTAATTGTTGTTGCATGTTTTACGTGGCTGCTATGGGTTTCTAGCAAGAACGTTTCTTACCTACGCAGAAGCCACAACAGTGATATGTCAATTGCTATTTACCCTTCATAAGGACCCTCTTCATCGAATCCGATCCAACTAAAGTGGGAGAGACAGACACCCGCTAGCCACCTTATGCATCAAGTGCATGTCAGTCGGTGGAACCTGTCTCACGTAAGAGTACGTGTAAGGTCGGTCCGGGCCGCTTCATCCCACAATGCCGCCGAATCAAGATAAGACTAGTAACGGCAAGCAAATTGAACAAATCATCGCCCACAACTACTTTGTGTTCTACTCGTGCATAGAATCTACACATAGACCTAGCTCATGATGCCACTGTTGGGGAACGTAGCAATAATTCAAAATTTTCCTACGTGTCACCAAGATCAATCTAGGAGATGCTAGCAACGAGAGAGAGGGAGTGCATCTTCATACCCTTGAAGATCGCTAAGCGGAAGCGTTACAAGAACGCGGTTGATGGAGTCATACTCGCAGCGATTCAAATCGTGGAAGATCCGATCTAGCGCCGAACGGACGGCGCCTCCGCGTTCAACACACATACAGCCCGGGGACGTCTCCTCCTTCTTGATCCAGCAAGGGGAGAGGAGAAGTTGAGGGAGAACTCCAGCAGCACGACGGCGTGGTGGCAATGGAGCCCGTGGTTCTCCAGCAGAGTTTCGCTAAGCACTACGGAGGAGGAGGAGGAGTTGGAGGAGGAGAGGGCTGCACCAGGGATGTGGTTGCCCTCCCACCCCTCCACTATATATAGGGGCAAGGGAGAGGGGGGCCGGCCCCTTAGATCCCATCTGGTGGGAGGGGCGGCGGCCAGGGAGGGTGGCTTGCCCCCCAAGTCAAGGGGGGCGCCCCCTCCAGGGTTTCCCCCAACCCTATCGCATGGGCCCTGGGGGAGGTTGGTGCCCAGCCCACTTAGGGGCTGGTTCCCTTCCACCTACAGCCCATAAGGCCCTCCGGGGCAGGTGGACCCTCCCGGTGGACCCCCGGAACCCCTTCGGTGCCCCCGGTACAATACCGGCATACCCCGGAACACTTCCGATGACCGTATGATGACTTCCCATATATAAATCTTTACCTCCGGACCATTCTGAAACTCCTCGTGACGTCTAGGATCCTATCCGGGACTCCGAACAACCTTCGGTAACCACATACTATTTCCCATAACAACTCTAGCATCACCGAACCTTAAGTGTGTAGACCCTACGGGTTCGGGAACCATGCAGACATGACCGAGACATCTCTCCGGCCAATAACCAATAGCGGGATCTGGATACCCATATTGGCTCCCACATGTTCCACGATGATCTCATCGGATGAACCACGATGTCGGGGATTCAATCAATCCCGTATACAATTCCCTTTGTCTATCGGCATGTTACTTGCCCGAGATTCGATCGTCGGTATCCCAATACCTCGTTCAATCTTGTTACCGGCAAGTCTCTTTACTCGTTCCGTGATGCATGATCCCGTGGCTAACTCCTTAGTCACATTGAGCTCATTATGATGATGCATTACCGAGTGGGCTCAGAAATACCTCTCCGTCATACGGAGTGACAAATCCCAGTCTCGATTCGTGCCAACCCAACAAGCACTTTCGGAGATACCTGTAGTGCACCTTTATAGCCACCCAGTTACGACGTTTGTTACACCCAAAGCATTCCTACGGTATCCGGGAGTTGCACAATCTCATGGTCTAAGGAAATGATACTTGACATTAGATAAGCTCTTAGCAAACGAACTACACGATCTTGTGCTATGCTTAGGATTGGGTCTTGTCCATCACATCATTCTCCTAATGATGTGATCCCGTTATCAATGACATCCAATGTCCATGGTCAGGAAACCATAACCATCTATTGATCAACGAGCTAGTCAACTAGAGGCTTACTAGGGACATGTTGTGGTCTATGTATTCACACATGTATTACGGTTTCCAGTTAATACAATTATAGCATGAACAATAGACAATTATCATGAACAAGGAAATACAATAATAACCATTTTATTATTGCCTCTAGGGCATATTTCCAACAGTGTCATCACCTACCATAAGATTAGCATATGATATTTTTGATTTATTTCCTTTCTTTTTATTTATATCCTTTCTTTTTATTCCAACATGAAAGTGAAGAAAGCAAAAACTCAAACTAAATTTTATTATATATCTCACACACGATTGCAAGGGTAGATCACTAAGCAAACTCTCAAAAAGAAAGGATCAAACTAAACTTGTATTCATCTAAAGCAAAAGATCGAACTAAAATAAGTAAAGGCAAAACATAGTGGGGATGATACAATACCGGGGCACCTCCCCCAAGCTTGGCGTTGGCCAAGGAGAGTGCCCATACCCGATACTCAATTTCCTTTTGGTGATGACGAAGGAGGTGGTGGTGATGTAGCAGAGGTCTTGTCCTCGGGTTTCCATGGCAGAGGTCCACCATCATAAGAGCAGGACTGAGTCTAACGGGTCCTGCAACCGGCAGCTAAACTCATACCTTTAAACCTCGCCTCATATTCAAAGACTTGGTTTTGGCGATCGTAAATCTGGCCTTGGAGGAAGTTGATTTGCTCATTGAGGATGAAGACGATGTGCTTCATGGGCTTGCAATCCACCTTGAGATCACGGGAAAGGTCCGTGATCATGAGGCGATTGGCATTGAGTCCACGCTCCACCATCCCCTTGCACCGGAAGACCTCCGGTTCCATAGCTTCAAGCCTGGCCTCCATGGTTCCCGTCCCCTTGGGATCTGGCACATCGCGGAGGTGAAGCACCCCCTCATGCATCTGGACGAACTGAGGGTGCTGCACCACCTCCCGCAAATATGGGTTGATGACGTTCTTGAAGAACGTGTCCCTAGGGGAGCTTGAAGAGGCCATGGTAGATGGGATCTGACAGAAAATAGCAAGGAAAAGAAAACACAGGATTTCTCCGTGATACGGTGGTCAATAGGTTCGGGAGGTATATAAAGATTTTTTATCTTGGGAAACAGGCGAACGGATGAAAAACGGAGTCCAGAAGGTACCCGTGGTGGGCACAACCCACCTGGGCGTGCCTGGCTTGCCAGGCACGCCCTGGTATCCTGTGCCCACCAGGGTATGCTTCCTGGAAGTTTCTTATTTTCCTAATTTTCTAAATATTCCAAAACTGACAAAAAATATTTTTGTGGATTTTTCAAAGTCCGTTTACTTACCGTATCACATACCTCCTTATTTTCACGATTCTGGAGTGTTTCGGAAGGACTCTTTTATGTGTTCTTCTTGTGTCAAAGTTTGGATAATATTACTTTCAACATTAATGGTCATACCTGAGATATAATGTTTTATTCGTTGCCCATTAACAACCTTTGGGTTAGTACCTTCGGCATTATTTATTTTGATAGCTCCAGACAGATAAACCTCCTCGATAACATAGGGTCCTTCCCATTTTGAGAGGAGTTTTCTTGCAAAGAATCTGAAACGAGAGTTGTATCAAGGAACATATTCTCCAACTTTAAACTCACGCCATCTTTTAACATTTTCTTTAAATAACTTGACATTTTCATAAGCTTGGGTTCTGCATTCATCTAAAGAGCTAATATCAAATAACCTCTTTTCACCGGCAAGTTTGAAATCATAGTTGAGTTCTTTGATTGCCCAATATGCTTTATGTTCTAATTCAAGAGGCAAATGACAAGCTTTTTTCATAAACCATTTTATAAGGAGACATACCCATAAGATTTTTATACGTTGTTCTGTAAGCCCAAAGTGCATCATCTAATTTCTTAGACCAATTCTTCCGGGACCTATTGACAGTCTGTTGCAAAATTAATTTTATTTCCCTATTGCTAAGTTCAACTTGACCACTAGATTGAGGATGATAAGGTGATGCAATTCTATGGTTAACATCATACTTGGCAAGCATTTTACGGAAAGCACCATGAATAGAGTGTGAACCACCATCCATCATTAAATATCTAGGGACTCCAAACCTTGGGAAAATAACTTCCTTAAGCATTTTAATAGAGGTGTTGTGATCAGCACTACTGGTTGGAATAGCTTCTACCCATTCAGTAACATAATCAACAGCAACCAAAATATGTGTATACCCATTAGAGGAAGTAAAAGGTCCCATGAAATCAAATCCCCAAACATCAAATGGTTCAACAACAAGTGAATAATTCATAGGCATTTCTTGACGCTTACCGATATTACCTATTCTTTGGCATTCATCACAAGATAAGATGAACTTACGGGCATCCTTGAAGAGAGTAGGCAAAAAAATCCAGATTGCAATACCTTGTGAGCTGTTCTATCTCCAGCATGATGTCCTCCATATGCTTCGGAGTGACATTTCCGTAGGATTTGTGTTGTAGGGTGGAACCCTAGATGGAGATCTTTCATGAATTGGAGGGGAAATCCCCAAGAACACGAAGAACACAAGAGAGGGAAAACACTCAAATTGACTAGATCCAATCACACATATGCTAGATCCAAGAACACACAAGAGTTCACAATGATTCAAGAACAACAAAGGAAAGATACAAGGTACTATTTCATCCCAATCCTATGAGGATAGAGGTCTTGATGATCCTATGATGGGGATCCTTCCCAAGATGGGGGCTTGATATCCACTGGGGATCTTCTCCTAGGAAGTCTTGATCTCCTAAAGGAGTGGGTACAAGGAGCAAAGCTCACATAATCATCTCGTATACTTTGCTATCCCTCTAAATGAGCTAGGTGGGGGTACTTATAGTCTAGGGGCGAAATAAGAGGGGGAGATAGGATACAAGGGTGAAAACCCAAAGAGGCACGCAGGCCCTCGGAGTGGTGCGGGCACCCTGGGGTGTGAGGCCCGGGCACCCGGGGTGAGCAGGGGCTGGCGCATAGGGGGGCCCGGGCACCCGGGGCAAAAAGGGCCGGGCACCCGGACCGGGCCGAGGGCTGGCTGGAGGGAGGCCGGGCACCCAGGGTTGAGGGCCCCGGCACCTGGGGCGGCGGCCGGTGGCTGGAGAGGGGGGCCCGGGCACCCGGGGCCAAGTGGCCGGGCACCCGGAGTGCGGAGGCTGGCGGCTCCCGGCGAGGGGCCGGGCACCTGGGGCTAGTTGGCCGGGCACCGGGGTGCTCAGGGGCGCCACCCAGGCAGCGGCCGAAGGCCCGGGCACCCGGGGCATGTAGGGCCAGGCACCCGGGGGGTCCAGCGCCTCCGTGTCTTCGCGCTTCGGCCGCTCTCCTTCTCGGTTGCTTGTGGCTCCCTCCTAGCTTCTTCAGGATCATGTCCTTGGTACCTGAGAATGCACAATGTATCCATTTGAGGTAGAACCTGACTCTCGTGTGAATCCGAATGAAACTCGAAGAGGAAAGAGTTCACCTCGGTTCCGACGGCGCGTGCGCGAGCTCTCGTCGTAGGTCCTCTCTGTGCTTGCGGTGGCGGTATGACGTCCATGGTGATGGTCGAAGGATGCTCCGCATCATCTCCCTCCTTGGGAGAGATCTGTCCACGGATCGTGATCTTCATCACCATGGGAAAGAGAGGGCATCGCCGTGTAGAAGGGGACGACCACCAAGCACTTGTCATGTGGAAGCTGGAAATGGTCACTCTCCAATGTCGCACAGTCTTGTGATTCCTTCGAAAGGAGCAAGTACAAAAAACACTTGGAAAAACAAATGTGGTTAGCGTTAGTGCAAAACCAAGCATTCAAGAGGTGATTTACCAAACAAGTGTCGTCATCAAGCATAGAATATGGTGTGACAAGGGATTGTGACATGTCATGTAAGCACGTAAATTGAGCACAATCAAGGACATCATGTAAACAATCATGCAAATGGGAGGTAGATATACTAAAACGTTTGACAAGAGAACAAGCATCAACCTCAAGATCATAGCAAGCATGCATAAGACTCTCAATGAATGGTCTATGGTAGGCATAAGAGTCATTCACAACACCAAAAGAAATGCAATGTCTAAACACATGGGGCAAGTGCAAGACAATCCAAGCATAATGTGCATATGGTGTGGTGAAGAAAGTGAGGCACTCAACACAAATGATATAGCAATTTTGCAACATGTGCGAGGCAATCAAGACATGTGAGCAAATAGTAGGCATAGGCATATGTGAAGTAATGACATTTTTGCAACCAAACATGTGATAGGAGCAAGTAATCTGAAAATTGGATGCAACATGAGAAAGCATAGAAATCAAGTCATGCAAACTAGTGGAGCGAAGATGCAACACACTAGAGGAAGCCATGGAAATCATGCCATGTGAGCAAATAATAGATATAGGTAATGCACATGACATATCGTGAGCACGAGCACAAAGCAAGATCATAGTATCATGGTAGGAATGTGGCATAAATGGAACATGGCAATAACAAGCAATATCTCGACCAAGCTTGCAAATACACATACAAGTAGTAGAATCAATCATCATGTGTAATGCAAAGCATGGGTCACAAATGCATGGCAAAGGCATAGGAATGAGCATATCATGCAAAGTGAACATGGCAAGATGGGCATATAATATGTAATGGACGATAACCCATAACCATGTGAGAGCCATGTAGAAGAAATGCGCGAAGTCTTTGCGCGAAGAGAGCGGTGGGAAAGGCAAACCACGGGATCCCAAGTCATCATTGCTCTCTAGAGCTCGTTTTGTCAACTCATGGGATTGTGAGGTTGACAAGTATTCAAGGGTACCTACACAAAAGAGACACAAACCAAAGAAATTGTGTGTGTGGTAAATGTACACATCATCCATCATGATGTGTATGTGCATGTGTGAGTTAGCACAAGATAAGCATTGCTCAAAGAAATTTGATGCATGGTTTAAGAACATGTCATCCATCATGAAAGAATAGGTGTTATGTATGACACGATGGGGACACAAATTGAGAATGCAAGTATATGGCACATCACTAGCATGTTTATTCATGGGGAGCATATGTTGCCCACAAGTAGTGGGATCATGCAATGTATAGGATGAATCAAAATCTCATAAAATGTATGAGGAAACTATGGGGGTCTCCTCATGAGCATTAACGGAAACATCACATGGAAAATATTGACAACATCCAAAACAATGCATATTTGGAACAATGTGATCATGGCATGGCATAGTAGAAGAATTGCACACAGCATGTAGAGGAAGCATGGCAATATCATCGCATGAAAAACAAATGCCAATAACCATGGGCTTGTCATCTATGCCATATGTGAAAATTGGGTTAATTTTAATGGCATATGCATAGTTACTACGATGAGATTGCAAATATGACATATTGTTGACCTCATGCATAGACTCCACATGTATGATCGAACATGATGTGACCGAGAGAATGATCACAAGAAATCCTATGTAACATGGCACCACAACTAATAGACTCCACATGGCAATCATCAAACTCATCATAAATGGGTAAATCATCGCATGGGGAAGGCGAACTAGCATGAAGCATGACAATAGGTGGATCAACATCATGCAAGCAATCAATGTCACGAATGTCCATTAGTGGGACTAGAGCATCACCTTCACCTATGTTGCCTTGTTCATTCCACTCAAGTGGTGTAGGTGAGGTGGAAAAGACCAAATGGTGGTCATCATTGTCTACTTGATGGAACCATGTGGGGGTGCATCATATTTCACCATGGCCACCGTCTTGTCCAAAGGAAGGACGAAGTCGTCGTGAATCGGCGCGTCATCATAAATGGGACCTAGCACGAAATGAGAAGACACAATAGAGGTAGAGGTTAAGTTGTTAGAAATCATAGTGGCCTCACATGCCCTATCAACTACCTCACTCTCTCGATGTGGTGGTGGCTCACTCACTCCCTCAAGGTAGGTGCACTCAATGGCACATATGGTGGAGTCACTCAAATCACTCAAGTTGTGGTGGTGGTGGCTCTCCTCACATGGGACTTGGGGCAACTCGTCATATATGGGGCTAGTGGTGAAGTCACTCTCTGTCGGTGTGGAACGACACCTATGGGATCACAAGAATCCCTACTACGGTTGCCGGGGCGCCGGGTTGCGAGAAGAGCAGGGCTAGTAGACAGCACAAGGATCGTTTACCCAGGTTCGGGCCGCGAGGATGCGTAAAACCCTAGTCCTGCTTTGGTGGGTGTATTTCAGAGAGTTCTTGAGCTCTCGAACTAGTTGTGGTCAGTGCGTGGTTCGAAAGAGCCGAATCCTTCTCCAGTATGCCATGGGCCTCCTTGTATAGTCGGAAGGGGCTGCCACAGTGGCACACAGGAGGTGGAAAGGCGTACAGTGCCCTGAGCTTATCGCTCGTATTACAGGACAAGACACATTTAATGCGTAGCTTAGGTGTCCCCTTGCTTTATTGGGGACGGGGGCGAGGCTCGTCCCGTCCGTCGCCGCTCCTCCTTGTTTCGACACGCGCCTTGGACAGTGATGCGTGCGGCGCCATGTAGGCAGGCATGCAGCTGAGGTGGCGTAGTGGCGGAGTCTTCACGAAGATCTGCATGCCGCCACACAAGCGCTCGATGAGTTGGCCTAGGAGCTGCATGTTGCCATGCAGGTGCCCGCCCAGCTGGTTTGGCTGGCAGCTACATGTGAACGGCGGTGGAAGCTTGGTTGGCGTGGGCCTGGCGGTGGCTCTGCTGGCGTCCTTGGTGAGGGCCTTGCCGGGTGGCCCGACAAGGGTCTTGCCGTGTGGCCCGGCAAGGGTCTTGCCATGGCGTGTTGTCGTCCCCGGCAAGGGCCTTGCCGGGGGTCTGGTGGCCTTCCTTGGCAAGGATCTTGCCGAGGATCGTCGTCTTCTAATCCTCATCTGATCTTGAATATGTCTTCACAAAGATCTGCATGCCACCACAGAGGTGCCTTCCCGAGCCCTGGCCCCACGTAGATGATGGCGTTGGGGACCGTGGGCTCAAGGGTGGCTCGCTCTGTTGGTGTGGGGCGGGCTGCCCCGGCAAGGGTCTTGCCGGGGGAGCCTGCTTCGTCCCTCTGCTCTTTCTGGTCTTGGCCTTGGCGTTGCTCTGATTGTCTTGGGCCTCGGTCTTACCTTGGTTCACCTCCCCTATTCTGCTTGGTGTGACCGCGGGCGCGGCTCCGACTGCCCGTGCACAGGTAAAGGGGTACAAAAGTGTGCCCCTCTTTTGGTACACCGACAGGAGCCCCCGGGCCTGGGCCACACATAAGCGTGACACGTTTGTTGGGCCAGGCCCAAAAACGGTGCGCGGGCAGGGAGGGCGGTTTTTACCGCGGTAAAACTTTTCGCGCGTGGCGCTTCCCACGACCCGCGTGCGTGGCGCGGCGTGGAGGGGTGTGCGTGACGTGGGCGGCATGCGTGGGGCGGTTTTCGCACGCATGCGTCACAGCGCAGTAAAGAGGCGGCTCGCGCCTTCTCCGTAAGAAGAGGGAGGCGTGGAGGCGCGGCTCATTTACTGGATGGGGCCGGGCCGCGGTCTTCAAGGCGTCCACACCCCCCGATCACGGGGTGGGGAGAGGTCGCTTCACCCGTCCCCTCGGTTCTGCACGTTCGCCACGCCCTTCATGCGTCTGGGGTGGCAGGTGGTGGAGGCGGGAAACCGGGCCGTCGCTGGTTGGGGCACCGGGTCGGTCAGTCTTGATTCCCTGCGCCTCTGGTGTCTGGATTGGTCGAGTGGGGCAGCCGAGCCCCGACCCCGCTCCTTTATAAAGAGAGGGAAGGGGGATGGCATCCCGCATTCTTCTATCTTCTATCTCCTCCTACTTCTACTTCTTCCTCTCACCCGCCATGGAGAAGGGGAATCCCGGTCCCTCGACGGTGGCGGCGAGGGTCGCCGCTCGACAACGCGTCCCTCCTCCTCCTGAGCCCGCGGTGGTGGAGCCGGCCGCGAGGGGAAGGGGGAGGGGGCGAGGCCGTGGGCGAGGCCGCAGCAGAGGCCGAGGTGCTCGGGGAAGAGGAGGACGGGGCGGTGCACCGGCCTTGCCCCTGCCAATGATGCCTTTCCCGACGGAGGGCCACGTTGAGGACCAGCCCTGTGAGTTCTTCATCAGGCTGCGCCGGCCTCCGCGTCGTCGTCTTCGTCTCCCCGCCCAGTTTGCTCGGGTGATGGAGCGTGACCCGCCCCAGACCCTCAGGTTGCACATGAGGGGCTGTGGGAACGGGGGCACGCGGGTCGATGTCGACTTCCCGGCTCCTCGGGTTATGTACCTCCGCCGTGGATGGAAGACGTTCGCTCGCATCCACAGCCTAACGGCGGGGCTCGTCCTCTACTTCAAATTAATGGAGGACGGCCTGCTCTCCGTCAAGGTATTCGGAGAGTTTGGAACTCTCCTGAAGTGCTGCATGGAGAGCTCCTCCGACGGAGATTCCGACGATGGAAGCTCTTCCTCGAGCGAAAGTGATGAGGAGGACAGCGGGGCAGATGATGGGGACGAGTCCGACTAGGCGTCGGACGCCCCGCGCCTGGGCGGGTGCGGCAGCAGCAGCATCTGCACCTGGCCGCTCCTCCGGTAGAGTTTTGCCGGGGGTGGGTCCAACTCCTTGAACTTCTCGGGGCCGTCTCCTCGGGCGGCTGGCGTCGGGAGGCTGCGGAAGAGGAAGAGGGCGGGCGGCAAGGCCGTCAACTCGGAGTACGCGGGCCCCGACGCCTTCATCGCGTATTGCCGGTCCTGCCGCCTCGTCTTCCAGCTCCTTTCCCGGCACTGTCATCACCGGCCCACCCGTGGGCGGCCACCGAGGTGTTCTCTTGGTGCTTTCTGCTGCTCGTAGCTCGCCTAGGCGCCCCTTTTGCCCTCTCGCCTCCTTGACCTGCCTCCTGAGGAGAGGGACAAGAAAGGAATTACGGGCATCTTCTTTTTTAGTTTGTAAGCCTGCGGGCCTTTGTTAAATTTAAAACTTGTAATCCCCTTGCTCATGTTTTTCATTCCGTACGAACTGTACCTGTATGGGATGTTTTTAATGAAAAAGGGATGCTTGCCGGGTTTTTTCATTCATGGGTAAATCCCGCGACAAGGAGCGAATCCTTGTTATTGTTTAAGATAAACGTTTTTCGCCCGGCAACAGGCCTCGCCGTCCCCCCACTCCACTCGACCGTTCTCGCGCTCTTGGCGGAGGCAGGGATGAAGTGGGATTTAGGCTCCTCGTTCTACCTCCTTGCCGCCGCGGTTACAACCAAATCCGGACCCAGGAAATAATCCTTAGGTATAGGAAAAAGGGGAGCACGACAGCCTAGAGATAAAAACGAGGTTCCACATGCCCCAGTCCGGTTCCGAAATGCATGACAAAGGATAAAAGACTTATCTAGATCTGCAGCCCCCAGCAATCTCAACTTGCCGCGGTTGGATCCTTGTGCTCGCAGCCCCCGACAACTCTGGTTTGCCGGGGTCGGGACGCCGGTCCGTTTCCTTCTTTCCAAGTAGCTCAGCAGAAGTGCTCATGTGCCCTGCGAACCAAAGGAAGACAGAAAAGGAACAGATAGACGCGCACTCGACCTCTAGGCTAGGGGTTAGTCGCCGCTAAGCACTATCAACCCTAACCAAGGAAGAGACTCGACCTAGCATGCATGCTATAACTTAGGGCGCCAGCGCTTCATTTATTTATGCTCAGGGTCTGCGCCTAGCTTTGTACAAAGGGTCACATGCCTTGCCGGCAAAGCTTGTACAAAAGGTGGCTTGCCGGGAGGCCCGACAAGCCGCGCCTTATGGGTAAAACTTGCGAAGATGCTCGATGTTCCAGGAGTTGCTCACTGGGACGGCATCTTCGGTCTCCAGGCGGACTGTGCCGGGCTTGGTCACTCGTATTACCCGATAAGGGCCTTCCCACTTCGGCGTCAACTTGTTGGCATTCTTGGCCGACTGAACGCGCCGAAGAACAAGGTCGCCTTCCTCAAAGCTTCGGGCATGAACCTTGTGGCTATGGTAGCGACGCAAGGCTTGCTGGTAGCACGCTGCTCTCACAGCCGCCCGAAGACGATCTTCCTCAAGGAGCATCGCGTCATCTTGGCGCAACTGCTCTTGCTCAAGCTCATCATAAGCGAGCACTCGAGGTGACCCTTATATGAGTTCCGTGGGGAGAACTGCTTCTGCCCCGTAGACCAGGGCAAAAGGTGTCTGGCTAGTGGCTCGATTTAGCGTCGTCCTGATCAACCAAAGAACCGCCGGCAATTCATCAATCCAGCGCCTTCCGCTCTTGCGCAGCTTGTCAAAAGTCTTTCTCCTTAGGCCTCACAACACTTCAGCGTTCGCCCTCTCCGCTTGGCCGTTGCTCCGTGGGTGTGCCACGGAAGTGAAACAGACCTTGCTGCCGAGGTCTTGAATGTACTGCATGAAGGTGTGGCTCGTGAACTGCGTGCCGTTGTCGGTGATGACTCTGTTTGGCACACCAAAACGGCAGACCAGTCCCTTGAAAAACTTGACAGCGGATTGAGCAGTCACCTTTCTCACTGCTTCCACCTCCGACCACTTTGTGAACTTGTCGATCGCAACGTACAAGTACTCAAAGCCCCCGACAGCGTGGGGGAAAGGGCCCAGTATATCGAGCCCCCAGACCGAGAATGGCCAGGAGAGAGGGATTGTTTGAAGGGCTTGAGCTGGTTGATGAAGCTTCTTTGAATGGAACTGACACGCTTCACACTTGGTTACTAGTGCCGTCGCATCCTAGAGGGGGTGGGCCAGAAGAAACCTTGCCGGAACGCCTTCTCGGCAAGGGCCCTCGACCCTATCTGGGAGCCACATATGCCTCCATGTATCTCCGCCAACAGCTCCAGTCCTTCCTCCCGGGGGATGCACTTCAATTTCACACCGTTTGGCCTTCTCCTGTACAGGACGTCATCGACGAACTGGTACAGGGCGGACCGACGGGCTACTTTTTCCGCTTCTTCCTGCTCCTCAGGAAGCTCCCCTGTTTGGAGGAATTGGACGGTATGCTGCGCCCATGCCGGAGCCTGGGGCTCGACGGCAAGGGCCAAAGGCATTTCTTCCGCCATGGGAGCGGCTGTCTCTACGGCCAGGGCTTGCCGCCCTACCGGAGTCAGTTGCTCTTGGGCAGGCTCAGCGTCCACGGCAGCACCCTTGCCGGCGGCCCCAGGGGGCTCGGTAGGAAAGTACTTGCCAGGACCTGACTTCCTCCGCTTGTTCTGCCCCGTTGATAGCTCGACGGATGGTTGAGTTAACCGGAGCAAGAAGGTACCTGGTTCCACAGGTAGCTTGAATGCAGCACGCTTTGACAGGTAATCGGCAATGTCGTTCTCCATTCGGGGGACGTGCTCCGCTTGGATACCATCAAAGCGTTCCTCCAGCTTCCTCACCTCATCTACGCAGGCCTCCATCAATGGGCTCTGGTAATCCTTGTTGACCTGCCTAACAACAAGCTGCGAGTCACCCCTGACGATGAGCTTCTTAACCCCGAGGTCTGCCGCGATCCTGAGACCGGCGAGCAATCCCTCGTACTTAGCAGTGTTGTTGGTGGACATCTCCCTGGGGAAGTGCATCTGGATCACGTACTTGAGGTGCTCTTCGGTGGGCGCGACGAGCAGCACACCGGCACTGACGCCTTGCAGCGAGAACGCCCTATCAAAGTACATGATCCAGTCGCGGTCTGCTTCCTTGCCGGGGAGAGTGGTCTTCTGGATTTCTTCGTCAGGCATTGAGGTCCATTCTGCAATGAACTCCTCCCAGACTCTGCTCTGGATTGTCGAGGTACTTTCAAACTTCAAACCGAAACTTGATAGCTCCAAGGCCCATTCCACAATCCTTCCAGTCGCATCTGGGTTGTGCAGTATCCGTTGCAATGGGAGGCGGGTGACGACAGTGATCTCGTGGGCTTGGAAGTAATGACGTAGCTTCCTCGAGGCCATAAGGAGGCCAAAGAGCAATTTCTGCACACCAGAGTACCTCGATCTAGCTCCCTGCAAGAGGGAGCTGACAAAGTAAACCGGGTGCTGCATCATCTTCTTCTTCTGCACCACCTCACTTGACTGCGCGGGCACTGCCTCGGTGGCATCAGACTCTGCCGGGGAGCCTTGCCGGCACCAGGCCCTGCCGGGGGAATCTTGGGCTTGCCATCGGCTGGTTCTGCCGCCGTCACTGCCTCCTCGTTGACCTCCCTCTGTGCCACTAGCGCGGCACTGACCACTTGATTCGTAGCCGCCAGATACAACAACAACGGCTCTTGTGGTTTAGGCGTAACCAGTATTGGCATGGAGGAAAGGTATTTCTTCAGATCCTGCAATGCTGCCTTGGCTTCTGGGGTCCATTCCATTGGGCCTGCCTTCTTCGAGATTTTGAAGAAAGGAAGGGCGCGCTCGGCGGACTTGGAGATGAATCGGCTCATGGCGGCAACACAGCCGGTGAGCCGACGCACATCCTTGATCCGCTTGGGCGGCTCAATCTGCTCAATAGCCTTGATTTTGTCTAGGTTTGCCTCGATTCCGCGCTGCGACACAAAGAACGCGAGAAGCTTGCCGGATGGAACACCGAAGACACACTTCTCAGTGTTCAGCTTGAGGTTGATCTTGCGAAGGTTGGCAAATGTCTCTTCCAGATATTGCACAAGAGTTGGCCCGTCCTTGGTTTTGACCACTATGTCATCCATGTAGGCCTCCATATTTCTATGGAGCTGAGGTTCAAAACCAATTTGGACTGCTCTTGCAAATGTTGAGCCAGCGCTCTTCAACCCGAAAGGCATCCATAAAAAGCAATACGTACCACATGGGGTGATGAACGCTGTCTTTTCTTCATCCTCTCTTGTCATGAAGATCTGGTGGTAACCCGAGTTGGCGTCGAGGAATGACAACAAATCACACCCGGCCGTGGAGTCAACAATCTGGTCAATGCGCGGCAATGGGAAGGGGTCCTTAGGACACGCCTTATTGATATCTATGTAATCAATACACAACCTCCACTTCCCATTCGCCTTGCGCACCACTACCGGATTGGCCAACCACGTCGGGTGGAGCACTCCCCTCACCAAACCTGCCGCTTCCAACTTCCTGATCTCCTCCGTGATGAACTCCTGCCTCTCCAGAGCCTGCTTTTTGACCTTCTGCTGGACGGGCCGCGCATGGGGGCAGACAGCTAGGCGGTGCTCAATCACCTCCCTGGGAACACCGGGGATGTCGGATGCTTGCCATGCAAACACGTCGACATTCGCCCGCAGGAAGGTGATGAGCGCGCCTTCCTATTTGCTGCTGAGGGTGGAGCCTATGGTGAAGGCCCCTCCCGTGCCATCCTCCCTGGCGGACACCTTCTTGGTTTGCGGTGGCTCGGCTCTGGATCTCTTGCTCTTGTCGGTAGAACTCTCTGGCACGTCCTCGACAGCGGCACAACACTCCGAAGAGGTGCGCTTGCCGGAGTGGGTGCGAGAGGTCTTGCCGGGCTTCTTCCTCCCTCCCGGGGCTTCAGCGGCAGGAGCAGATGCCTTGGCGGCAGCTACTGCAACTGCCTCCCGGTAGAGTTGGTCGGCGCAAATCAGTGCGTCCTTCTTGTCAGAGGGGACGGAGATGATGGTCAACGGCCCGGGCATCTTTAGCATGTTGTAGGCGTAGTGTGACGCCGCCATGAACTTGGCTAGTGTCGGGCGGCCGAGGATCCCGTTGTAGGGAAAGGGGATCTCGGCCACGTCGAAGACGATCCTCTCCGTCCTATGGTTCAACTCTCATCCAAATGTCACGGGCAGTGTGACCTTTCCCTTCGGCTGGCTCCTCCCCGGATTGACCCCTTGAAACGTGCCCGTTTCCTCGAGGTCTCCATCAGGGATTTGCAACCTTTTGATCACGACGGGCGAGATCAGGTTCAGGCTGGCCCCGCCGTCAACCAACATCTTGTTCACCCTGAGGTTGCGTATCGTTGGTGAGACCAACAATGGCAAACACCTGACCGCGGTAGTGCGGTCAGGGTGGCCCTCGGCGTCAAAGATGAGCGGTGTGCTGGACCACTTCAGCGGCTTCTGAGCGTCGAACGACGGCTCTGCTGCTGTAATCTCACGCGCCCACTGCTTAAGCTGGCGGTGAGAGGTATGCAGCGAGGCACCGCCATCGACGCACATGGCCTCCGTAGCCTTCTGGAACCCTTGCTCACCAGACTTGTCGTCCTCGTCGTGGTCATCGTCTTCTTCTTTCTTGTCGCGGCCCCGGGCGGGCCTCTCTTGCTGGCTGTCTTTGCCGGGGCGGCCTCCTTGGCCGCCACACTTTTTGCCGGATCCCTCAACACCGTCTTGGTCCTTCTCCTTGTCCCGCCTCTCGTACTCAGCCTTTTGCTTCTCAGCAAGCAGCTCGACTTGTCGGCAGCTCTGGAGGTCGTGGCCCTTGGTGTGGTGGATCTTGCAGTATTGCTTGCCGGAGCTCCCTGGCTTGTCGGTAGCCGCCAAGGCCCGGCAGGCGGCGCACCCGGCAATCTCCTTGTCGGGAGCGCCTGCCTTGACCTTCTTGCCGGCACCGGTGTCGTCAGATCCCTCAACGGCAAGCACAGCCTTGCCCTTGCGTTTCCTATTGCGACGCCGGCCCTTCTTTATCGGGGTAGCGGCGTCCTCATCGGTAGAGTCGGTTCCCGCGCCGGGGTACTTCCTTCCCTCTTCAGCCCGGGCGCATCTATCGGCCAGGACGTAGAGCTCGGCCACACCCTTAACCTTGGTCATCGCCAGCTCCTCGTGCATCTTGCAATTGCGCATGTTCTGGTGGAACGCGCTAATCACAGCAGCGGGATGAACGTCAGGGATGTTGTACTGCACCCGGCTGAATCTCTGGATGTACTTGCGCAGGGTCTCCCCTTCCTTCTGGGGAATGATATGCAGATCACTTGCCTGGCCATGAGCTTGGTGGCCTCATGTGAAGGCGCCAACGAACTCATGGCACAGATCCGACCAAGAAGAAATGGAATCCACCGGCAAGTGCATCAACCAAGACATCACATTGGGCTTGAGCGCCAGCGGGAAATAGTTGGCAAGCACCTTGTCGTCGCGAGCTCCGACAGCCTGCATCGCGATGGTGTAGATGCTGAGGAACTCGGACGGATGGGGCTTGCCAGTGTACTTCTTGCCGACGTCGGGCTTGAATGTGCGGTGGGACGGCCACTGGAACTGCCGCAGCTCACGGGTAAAGGTCGGGCAGCCCACCTCGTAAGGTAGGGCGCCGGAGCCCCCCGGTGCCGGGTGGTCCATAGCGGGTCCCACCCGCTTGTCCAACTGGCGGCGTGTTTCGTGCCGGCGTTCGACAGTGGTTCGAGCGTCTTCGTGAGCTCGTTCCCGAAGGACCTGGCGCTGGTCGCAGAGGGTCCGCGGGTCGGACGACGCTATGGAAATGTTATCACAAGCGTCGTCACGATGGGCCGACGCCCGCGGCGGCTGGTGAGGAGGAGGAGAGTGCACCGTGGCCGCAACTCCCCCGGTCCTCCCAGTGCCAGCATGCGGTGGCTCGGTGGAGCGCCGACCCGAGGGTCCCACCGGTCGCGGATCGTCTTTGTTGGCGATGGCAACGAGGCTCCGGATGGTGGCCCTCCACTCGTCAAGCTTCTCCGCAGCAGGAGGGAAGTCGAGGAGCAGCTGCGCGCGCCAAAGCTTCTGCCGGCGTGGGCGGCGGCGACAGCTGCGTGGATCGCGGCGTGCTTTGACTTCTAACTACGTTAGAAGGAGCTCCATTACGACCTGGCGGCTGCGTGCCATTTTCGCCAGCGCTTCGGCGGGCGTGTTGAACCCCTTCATCCTGCGGACAACGCACGGGGCTCTTCCCACGGCGGTGCCCAGGGTCACCAACGTGGTGACGCTGCTCGACGCGCACACCATGGGAAGAGCGCGCAGTGGTCGCCGGTGTGGGCGTCCTGGAGGTCGCTGCACCACCCGGAGGTG
Organism: Triticum aestivum; assembly: GCF_018294505.1. Lineage (NCBI taxonomy): Eukaryota > Viridiplantae > Streptophyta > Magnoliopsida > Poales > Poaceae > Triticum > Triticum aestivum. The sequence goes on from NC_057805.1 coordinate 323,392,366, forward strand.
GCACAACGACACCCCTGGAGGGCCCCGCACCGCCTGCGGGGGGCCCTTCCGTCTTTGGATCTGACGACGTGTAGCCGGTCATCTGGTGCACGAACAACGCCGCTCGCCAGGCTCTGACTACCAGGGCGATGCTGGTGCTCGCGGACCGCGGCCCGGGTCCTATCTGCGACCGGTCGACTGCCCGCCCGCACCGGCACGGGCCGTTCGGCTCCCAACAAGCCGACCGCCGTGGCTGTCTTCTTCTTAGGAGCCATGGCGACGAAGAACTGCTAGGCTAACTACTAGACCAGATTCTCACAATTGCGCCCCCTACCTGGCGCGCCAAAGATGTCGGTGTGGAACGACACCTATGGGATCACAAGAATCCCTACTACGGTTGCCGGGGCGCGCGGTTGCGAGAAGAGCAGGGCTAGTAGACAGCACAAGGATCGTTTACCCAGGTTCGGGCCGCGAGGATGCGTAAAACCCTAGTCCTGCTTTGGTGGGTGTATTTCAGAGAGTTCTTGAGCTCTCGAACTAGCTGTGGTCAGTGCGTGGTTCGAAAGAGCCGAATCCTTCTCCAGTATGCCATGGGCCTCCTTGTATAGTCGGAAGGGGCTGCCACAGTGGCCCACAGGAGGTGGAAAGGCATGCAGTGCCCTGAGCTTATCGCTCGTATTACAGGACAAGACGCATTTAATGTGTAGCTTAGGTGTCCCCTTGCTTTATCGGGGACGGGGCCGAGGCCCGTCCCGTCCGTCGCCGCTCCTCCTTGTTTCGACATGCGCCTTGGCCAGTGATGCGTGCGGCGCCATGTAGGCAGGCAGGCAGCTGAGGTGGCGTAGTGGCGGAGTCTTCACGAAGATCTGCATGCCGCCACGCAGGCGCTCGATGAGTTGGCCTGGGAGCTGCATGTTGCCACGCAGGTGCCCGCCCAGCTGGTTGGGCTGGCAGCTGCATGTGAATGGCAGTGGAAGCTTGGTTGGCGTGGGCCTAGCGGTGGCCCTGCTGGCGTCCTTGGTGAGGGCCTTGCCGGGTGGCCCGGCAAGGGTCTTGCCGTGTGGCCCGACAAGGGTCTTGCCGTGGCGCGCTGTCATCCCCGGCAAGGGCCTTGCCGGGGGTCTGGTGGCCTTCCTCGGCAAGGATCTTGCCGAGGATCGTCGTCTTCTAATCCTCATCTGATCTTGAATATGTCTTCACAGAGATCTGCATGCCACCACAGAGGTGCCTTCCCGAGCACTGGCCCCACGTGGATGATGGCGTTGGGGACCGTGGGCTCAAGGGTGGCTTGCTCTGTTGGTGTGGGGCGGGCTGCCCCAGCAAGGGTCTTGCCGGGGCTGCTGAGGCTGCCCCGGCAAGGGTCTTGCTAGGGGAGCCTGCTTCGTCCCTCTGCTCTTTGTGGTCTTGGCCTTGGCGTTGCTCTGATTGTCTTGGGCTTCGATCTTACCTTGGTTCACCTCCCCTGTTCTGCTTGGTGTGACCGCGGGCGCGGCTCTGACTGCCCGTGCACATGTAAAGGGGTACAAAAGTGCGCCCCTCTTTTGGTACACCGACACTCTCACTCTCAATATGGTGGCACAAGTCACTCATGTCATCATACATCGTCGTGGTCGAAGGGAAAATCCCATGCTCAACCATCTCGTGGTCGAAGGCCGAAGATGGCACATCATCACTCTTGCCGTGGATGAAGGCCGATGTAGGCGTACTCGTCGTAAGTAGGTGAAGATGTCGTACGTCCAAAGGGGAAGATGCTAAAGTGGTGGTAGTAGTCGTAGCTTGCTCGTGGTGGTGCTCGTCTCTCGGTCTTCTCTTGTGCTCATGTTGGTTTTCTTGATGGCGTCGCGTGGTACTTGCATCTTGTGGCCGTTCCGAAGACCTGCGACTTGAGCGTCTCCGCCTTGAAGATGACGAAGAGGAAGAAGACTTGTAGTTGGCCCACATGTATCGGATGTCATCCAATTGTGCATCCAACTTGGTGTCGATGTAGTCCCTTGTCCGTGCTTCGCTTGGGTGAATGTCGACAGTTAGGCGCTCAATGCCTCGCATTGCTTGTTGTAGTCCGAAGGTGGACGTTTTGGTGATGTAGTTGTTCGCGCCGTCGTTGTCGTGGAAGATCGGAGATGAAATGCCTTGCCTATCCATCACAAGACTCGAGCAAATGTGAGTGGAAGAAAGGAAAGAACTAGACCAATATACCTTATCTAATGTTGAAGATGGATCAATGATCACTCAATAATGTATCAAGGAAATAGCACAATTGGTACCGGATCTTGTCAATTCTCACACCTACACAAGTAAGGCTTATGGTGGAGCTCGGTGAGGATAGTGGCACAAAAATTTGATGCAAAATGTTAGCAAGAGTCAATAATGTTGGAAAAGATTCAAAAATTCGCAAGTGAAACAAGTAGACCAATAGCAATGAATGACACACGGGGACACACACACGGATAGATAAATGGGGTCGTGCAACCAAGGAATGAGCACAAAATGTGGAATCCACGGAAAACGCTCGTGTTGCACAACTCTAGAGAGACGCTAGCACGATTGCTCAATAGGCAGATATGACACTTGTGCACAACCTAGAAGATGCAAAATGTATGAGCTTTCTATCCCAAGTATGCTATGTGTATGATGTTCCCGGTGTTCTTCTCAAGATGATCCAAGATGATCGGATATGACAATCTTATGTGCAACGTTGTATGATGCTATGGCTCTTGCTCACAAGCTTCTTTGCTCTCTTTTTGCTTAAAAGCTTATTTTTTATATGGCCACTATGTGAAATGCACAAACCAAGATAGCAATTGTGTATATGCGGGAACAATCTTGTGACACAAGAGATGATATGATGATACCAATATGATATGGTATGTATGCAATGGAAGGTACGTATCACTAATGTGCACAAGTAACGTTGCCGGCAATACTCAATGGCTAGTCTCAGTAGGCAAGTGACGCAAAATGGGCTAAGGGGTTAACAATGTAATGGCAAGAATGTACAATGATGGGATACCACGATACCAAAATGATATGGAGGTTACCGTTCTTGCTTACGGTTAGGTTGTCAAAATGGTGAAGGTGGTCGATGATGAATCCTTGACGAAGGTGAGCGGCGGTGTCATCGATGTCGAACCGTTCCTAGTTAGCCGAAACACCCTAGGAAATGGAAAAACCGCAAACTCAAAATCTCAAAGGAAAATGTCAAATGGTGGTAGCGGAATGCGTTGTGGTTCCGGAGTTAGCAATGCGGAAGTGGTGGTGGTGGATGATGAATAAGCAACCGGCCCTAAGTAGCCGAAACACCTTAGGAGACTCAACTCACCACTCAAGCAACCACAAATGCTATATGGGTCAAAAATGGGTTCGGTGGCGGAAAGCGATGGTGGTTTTGCGAATGATATGGTGGATGGCCTAGGCAAAGATGCCAAAATGGCAAAATTTTGATGGAGTCAAATGGTGTTGGAACCTATCTAGATGGATGGTGGATGTCAATAGCTACTCAACGAGCTAAAGAACGTCAAAATCGGACTCCGGGAGCGAAAGTTATGGCCGAAATGGTGAATGTTGGTGGGCTGATTCGGGGGGGTGCGGGCACCCGGGGGTTGGAGGTGCGGGTGCCCGGGGTGGGCAGGGGAGTTGGGAGGAAGAGGTGTCCCGGGGGTCCAGGTGCCCGGGGGGAAGGGGTGCGGGCACCCGGGGTGGTCAGCGGGGTTGCACGGGGGGTCCGGGTGCCCGGGGTTTGAGGTGCGGGTGCCCGGGGGTCGCGGATTTGGGCGGAAATTTGTGGAAAAATGGAAGAAATTTATGGATTTCGTTGAGAGAAAGGTGGAGATGGATGGGGAATGCTAGATCCACTTGAAACCAAGCAAATCCATGGAACAAATCCAACAAAACCTCATCAAACCAACATATCACAAAAAAAATTGGGGCTATTTTTGGTGGGGAAATTTTCGATATTGGGGAAGAACACAACAAAATTAGGCTAAGAACAAGAAGGGGGGCTCCAATTTTGTGAGAAACCATGGCTCATGATACCAAGATGTTGTAGGGTGGAACCCTAGATGGATATCTTTCACGAATTGGAGGGGAAATCCCCAAGAACACAAAGAACACAAGAGAGGGAAAACACTCAAATTGACTAGATCCAGTCACACATATGCTAGATCCAAGAACACACAAGAGTTCACAATGATTCAAGAACAACAAAGGAAAGACACAAGGTACTAGTTCATCCCAATCCTTTGAGGAGAGAGGTCTTGATGATCCTATGATGGGGATCCTTCCCAAGATGGGGGCTTGATATCCACTAGGGATCTTCTCCTAGGAGGTCTTGATCTCCTAGAGGAGCGGGTACAAGGAGCAAAGCTCACATAATCATCTCATATACTTTGCTATCCCTCTAAATGAGCTAGGGTGGGGGGTACTTATAGTCTAGGGGCAAAATAAGAGGGAGAGATGGGATAGAAGGGTGAAAACCCAAAGAGGCACGCAGGCCCTCGGAGTGGTGCGAGCACCCGGGGGTGTGAGGCCCGGACACCCGGGGTGAGCAGGGGCTGGCGCATAGGGGGGCCCGGGCACCCGGGGCGAAGAGGGCCGGGCACCGGACCGGGCCGAGGGCCGGCTGGAGGGAGGCCGGGCACCCGGGGTTGAGGGCCCGGGCACCCGGGGCGGCGGCCGGTGGCTGGAGAGGGGGGCCCGGGCACCCGGAGTGCAGAGGCTGGCGGCTCCTAGCGAGGGGCCGGGCACCCGGGGTGCTCAGGGGCGCCACCCAGGCAGCGCCCGAAGGCCCGGGCACCCGGGGGGGTCCAGCGCCTCCGTGTCTTCGCGCTTCGGCCGCTCTCCTTCTCCTTCTTCTCGGTTGCTTGTGGCTCCCTCCTAGCTTCTTCACGATCATGTCCTTTGTACCTGAGAATGCACAATGTATCCATTTGAGGTAGAACCCGACTATCGTGTGAATCCGAATGAAACTCGAAGAGGAAAGAGTTCACCTCGGTTCGGACGACGCGTGCGCGAGCTCTCGCCGTAGGTCCTCTCCGTGCTTGCGATGGCGGTATGACGTCCATGGTGATGGTCAAAGGATGCTCCGCATCAATTTGTCCCTGTTCATGCTCAGGTACACAACGTCTAATAATACCATCTACTCCTTCTTTATAAAGATGTGGGTCATCCCAAAAGTAATGTCTCAAATCATAGAAGAATTTTTTCTTTTGTTGGTATGTGAAACTAGGTGGTAAATATTTAGCAACAATGTAATTAGCATAGTCAGCATACTGATGACCCACAAGTATAGGGGATCAATTGTAGCTCTTTTCGATAAGTAAGAGTGTCGAACCCAATGAGGAGCAGAAGGAAATGACAAGTGGTTTTCAGCAAGGTAATGTCTGCAAGTGCTGAAATTGTAAGTAGCAGAGTAGTTTGATAGCAAGATAATTTGTAACGAACAAGTAACAATAGTAGTAGCAAAAGTGCAGCAAGGTAACCCAATCCTTTTGAGGCAAAGGACAGGCCAAAACGGTCTCTTATGATACGCAAAGCGTTCTTGAGGGTACACGGGAATTTCATCTAGTCACTTTCACCATGTTGGTTTGATTTGTGTTCGCTACTTTGATAATTTGATATGTGGGTGGACCGGTGCTTAGGTGTTGTTCTTACTTGAACAAACCTCCTACTTATGATTAACCCTCCCTCAAGCATCCGCAACTACGAGAAAAGTATTAAGAATAAATTCTAACCATAGCATTAAACTTTTGGATACAATCGGTCCCTTACGGAATAGCGCATAAACTGGGGTTTAAGATTCTGTCACTCTCGCAACCCATCATCTAATTGCTACTCCACAATGCATTCCCTTAGGCCCAAATAGGGTGAAGTGTCATGTAGTCGACGTTCACATGACACCACTAAGGGAATCACAACATACATACTATCAAAATATCAAACACATATCAAGTTCACATGATTACTTCCAGGCTTGCTTGATTGTTTTAAGATCCCATGGCTTGATGAGGATTGGGGTGAGTAGAGATGCTAGCTAGTGTGCCTCTCTCGGAGGCCAGAGAGTGACCCCCAAAAGGATTTTCCTCTCCTTCCACCATAGCAACCTCTTCAGCTTCATCTCTTCTTAGATCATCCTTAACCACCCTTGTGTCTTCTTCTCCATTATTGAAGGGTGAGGAAGACATGATGTTGGTCCAGCTGAATCTGTCAGAAAATAGCAAGGAAAAGAAAACAGAGGATTTCTCCGAGATACAGTGATCAATAGGTTCGGGGAGTATATATAGATTTTTTATCTTGGGGAACAAGCAAGCTGTAGAAAGACGAAGTCCGGAAGGTGTCCCAGGTGGGCACAACCCACCTGGGCGCGCCAGACTTGCCTGGTGCGCCCTGGTGTCTTGTGCCCACCAGGGTACGCTTCCTGGAAGTTTCTTATTTTCCTATTTTTCTAAAAATTCCAAAACTGACAAAAAATATTTTTGCGGATTTTTCGGAGTCCGTTTACTTACCGGACCACATACCTCCTTATTTTCATGATTCTGGAGTGTTCCGGAAGAACTGTTTTATGTGTTCTTCCGGTGTCAAAGTTTGGATAATATTACTTTCAACATTAATGGGCGTACCTGAGATATAATGCTTTATTCGTTGCCCATTGACAACCTTCGGGTTAGTACCTTCGGCATTATTTATTTTGATGGCTCCTGACCGATAAACCTCCTCGATAACATATGGGCATTCCCATTTTGAGAGGAGTTTTCCTGCAAAGAATCTGAAACGAGAGTTGTACAATAGAACATATTCTCCGACTTTAAACTCACGCTTTTGGATTCTCTTACCATGCCATCTTTTAACTTTTTCTTTGAATAGTTTTGCATTTTCATAAGCTTGGGTTCTCCATTCATCTAATGAGCTAATATCAAATAACCTCTTTTCACCGGCAAGTTTGAAATCATAATTGAGTTCTTTGATTTCCCAATATGCTTTATGTTCTAACTCAAGAGGCAAATGACAAGCTTTTCCATAAACCATTTTATAAGGAGACATACCCATAGGATTTTTATATGTTGTTCTGTAAGCCCAAAGTGCATCATCTAATTTCTTAGACCAATTCTTCCGGGACCTATTGACAGTGTTTTGCAAGATTAATTTGATTTCCCTATTGCTAAGTTCAACTTGACCACTAGACTCAGGATGATAAGGTGATGCAATTCTATGGTTAACATCATACTTGGCAAGCATTTTACGGAAACCACCATGAATAAAGTGTGAACCACCATCAGTCATTAAATATCTAGGGACTCCAAACCTTGGGAAAATAACTTCCTTAAGCATTTTAATAGAGGTATTGTGATCAGCACTACTGGTTGGAATAGCTTCCTACCCATTTAGTAACATAATCAACAACAACCAGAATATGTGTATACCCATTAGAGGAAGGAAAAGTTCCCATGTAATCAAATCCCCAAACATCAAATGGTTCAACAACAAGTGAATAATTCATAGGCATTTCTTGACGCTTACCGATATTACCTATTCTTTGGCATTCATCACAAGATAAGACGAACTTACGGGCATCCTTGAAGAGAGTTGGTCAATAAAATCCAGGCTGCAATACCTTGTGAGCAGTTCTATCTCTAGCATGATGCCCTCCGTAAGCTTCGGAGTGACATTTCAGTAGGATTTGTCGCTGTTCATGCTTAGGTACACAACGTCTAATAATACCATCTACTCCTTCTTTATAAAGATGTGGGTCATCCCAAAAGTAGTGTCTTAAATCATAGAAGAATTTTTTATTTTGTTGATAAGTAAAGCTAGGTGGTAAATACTTAGCAAAAATGTAATTAGCATAGTCAGCCTACCAAGGAGTATTATGAGCAACATTTATTGCAACAAACTGCTCATCAGGAAAACTATCATCGATAGGTAGTGGGTCATCAGGCACATTTTCAAGCCTAGACAAGTTATCAGCTGGGGTTCTCAGCTCCTTTTCTATTAGTGATATGTAAATCAAATTCTTGTAGCAAGAGAACCCATCGAATAAGTCTAGGTTTAGCATCCTTCTTTTCCATAAGATATTTAATAGCAGCATGATCGGTGTGAACAATTACTTTTGAATCAACAATATAAGGTCTAAATTTATCACAAGCAAACACCACTGCTAAGAATTCTTTTTCAGTAGTTGCATAGTGATAACCCACAAGTGTAGGGGATCGTTTGTAGCCTTCTTCTATAAATAAGAGTGTCAAACCCAACGAGGAGCTAAAGGTACAACAAATATTCCCTCAAGTTCTATCGACCACCGATACAACTCTACGCACACTTGACGTTCGCTTTACCGGAAACAAGTATGAAACTAGAAGTACTTTGTAGGTTTGATAGGATAGGTTTGCAAGATAATAGAGAGCACATAAATAAATAGGGGCTGTTTAGATAAAGACACAACTAAGTTAGTTTTAGTAGAGAGCTTTTGTCAACAAGAAAGTTATTTGTCCCTAGGCAATCGATAACAAGTACCGGTAATCATTCTTGTAATTTTATATGAGGGAGAGGCATGAGCTAACATACTTTGTCTACTTGGATCATATGCACTTATGATTGGACCCCTAGCAAGCATCCGCAACTACTAAAGATCATTAAGGTCGTGAAACCCAACCATAACATTAAGTATCAAGTCCTCTTTACTCCCATACGTCATACCCCACTTACCCGGGTTTAATCTTTTGTCACTCTCGCAACCCACCATAAGCGAACCATGAACATATTGTAACACCCTACAGCGGGGGGCCCTCACGTTTGCGTGAGAACGGAGGGCACCGTAGGACAACCCCATAAATAAAATATACAATCATACCAACCAAGATCATGATTAACCCACAGGACAAAGCGGATCTACTCAAACATCACAGGATGATCATAGATCATTGGGAAATAATATATGGAGTTGAGCACCATGTTTAAGTAGAGATTACAATGGGAAGAAGGGGTGTTACACTGATGCATAGAGGGGGAGAGAGTTGGTGTTGACGGTAGCAAGATTGTTGATGTAGATCGCCATCTCAATCGTTGCCCCGGCGGCACTCCGGTGCCACCGGGAGCGAGGGGGAGAGAGCCGCCTCCTCCTTCTTCTTCCTTGGCCTCCCCCTAGATGGGAGGAGAGTTCCCCCTCTGGTCCTTGGTCTCCATGGCGGCAGAGGGGCGGGATCCCCTCCGAGATTGAATCTCCCTCTCTGTTCTCTTCTGTTTTGCGTTCCCCTGATCTGGCCGAAAACCGTTTCTTATATTCCGGGAGATCCATAACTCCGATCACGCTGAGATTTTAACACGATTTTTTTTCGGATATAAGCTTCCTTGCACCCGAAGTAGAGCTCCAACCGACGTTTGAGGAGGGCACAACCCACCACCACGAGCCAGGGGCCTCTGGCGCGCCCTGGTGTCTTGTGGGCTGTATGGGCCTCCGTTTGCGGTGATTACAACTCCCAAAAATCACATATATTCCAAAATAATTCTCCATAAAAATTTATTGCATTTGGACTTTGTTTGATATGGATTTTCTGTGATACAGAAAACATGCAAAAAACAGGAACTGGCACTGGGCACTGGATCAATAGGTTAGTCCAATAAATCATATAAAAAAGGTGCCAAAATATGTGAAAGTTCTATAATATTGGCATGAAACAGTCAAAAATTATAGATACGACGGAGACGTATCACATAATTTCTTTGAGCACTATCTAGAGTTTTACTAGCATAATGAATAGCATTCAGTTTCTTATCAACTCTTTGTCCTAGAACAGCACCAACAGCATAATCACTAGCATCACACATAATTTCAAAAGGCAAGTTCCAATTAGGTGGCTGAACAATAGGTGCAGAAATTAAGGCTTTCTTGAGTGTTTCAAAGACTTCTAAACAATCATCATCAAAAGCAAAAGGAATATACTTTTGCAAAAGACTCGTAAGAGGCCTAGAAATTTTAGAAAAGTCTTTGATAAATCTCCTATAGAAACCAGCATGACCTAAGAAACTACGAATACCTTTGATACCTTTAGGACATGGCATTTTCTCAATTGCACCAACCTTAGCTTTGTCCACTTCAATACCTCTTTCAAAAAATTTATGACCCAAGACAATACCTTCATTAACCATAAAGTGGCACTTCTCCCAATTCAAGACAAGATTTGTTTGCTCGCATCTCTGCAAAACTCGATCAAGATTGCTTAAACAATCATCAAAAGACTTCCCATAGACAGAGAAGTCATCCATGAAAACCTCAACAATATTTTCACAAAATTCAGAGAATATATCAGTCATACATCTTTGAGAGGTAGCAGGTGCATTGCATAAACCAAAAGGCATATGTCTATAAGCATAAGTTCCAAAGGGACAAGTAAAAGTGGTATTTTCTTGATCAGGTTGAGAAACAGGTATTTGTGAAAAACCAGAATATCCATCAAGGAAGCAAAAATGTGTGTGCTTAGATAATCTTTCTAGCATTTGATCAATAAAAGGCAGAGGGTAATGATATTTTCTAGTTGCTTTGTTTAGTTTTCTAAAATCAATTACCATTCTATAGCATGTAACAATTCTTTGTGGAATAAGTTCATTCTTGTCATTAGGAACAACAATAATACCTCCTTTCTTAGGGAAACAATGAACAGGACTTACCCATCTACTATCAGCTATGGGATAGATTATACCTGCTTCCAGAAGTTTTAAGATTTCCGTTCTTACCACTTCTTTCATCTTCGGATTTAACCGACGTTGGTGATCAACAACGGGTTTAGCATCAGGTTCCATATTAATCTTGTGCTAACATAGAGTAGGACCAATGCCCTTTAAATCATCAAGAGTATATCCAATAGCAGCTCGGTGCTTCCTTAGAACTTTCAATAATCTTTCTCTCTTCATGTTCTGAAAGGTTAGCACTAATAATAAGAGGATATATCTTCTTTTCATCAAGATAAGCATATTTCAAAGTGTCTTGCAATTGTTTTAATTCAAACACAGGATCACCTTTAGGTGGAGGAGGACCTCTTAGAGTTTCAATAGGCAAATTGTGTTTAAGCAGAGGATGTTGTCAAAGAAGATCTTATCTATTTCATTTCTTTCATGCATATGTAAATCATTTTCATGGTCTAGGAAATATTTTTCTAGTGGATAGGTACAACAATAGAATCAAGACCAATTATTTCATCCTTACTAGGCAATTCTTTTTCATGAAGCTTTCTACTAAACTTGGAAAAATTAAACTCATGAGATTCATCACCAAAACTAAAACCGACAGTTTGTTTCTCACAATCTATCTTATCATTAATGGTGTTTAAGAAAGGTCTACCAAAGATAATGGGACAAAAGTCATCTTGCGGGTAACCAAGAACAAGAAAATCAGTAGGGTATTTTATTTTCCCACACAAGACTTCAACATCTCTAACAATCCCAATTGGTGATATAGTGTCTCTATTAGCAAGTTTAATAGTAACATCTATGTCTTCTATCTCTGCGGGTGCTATGTCATTCATAATTTCTTGATATAAGGAATAAGGAATAGCACTCACGCTAGCACCTATGTCACAGAAACCATAATAACAATGATATCCTATTTTAACTGAGACAACGGGCAAGCCAACAACGGGTCTATGATTATCTGTTTTATCAGGTTTGAAAATTCTAGTAGCTTCATTGCAGAAGTAAATAACGTCCCATCTATATTTTCTTCCCTGAGATCTTTAACCATAGCAACACAAGGTTCTACTTCGATTTTTTCATCAGGTTTAGGTGTTCTAATATAACTTTTTTTAACCATAGTTGAAACTTTAGCATGTTCCTTTATCCTAACAGGGAAAGGTGGCTTCTCAATATAAGTAGTAGGAACAACTGGATCAACATTATAAAGTATAGTTTCTTCTTTAGCTAGTAAGGTTCCTTAATTTCTTCTTTAATAGGTGGGTGATATTTAAACCACTTCTCTTTAGGGAGATCAACATGAGTAGCAAATGATTCACAAAAGGAGGCTACTATCTCAGAGTCAAGTCCATATTTAGTGCTAAACTTATGAAAAGCATCGGTATTCATAAAAGATTTAACACAATCATACTTAAGCTTAATACCTGACTCTTTACCTTCGTTGAGTTCCCAATCTTCAGAGTTGTGTTTAATTCTTTCCAAAAGATTCCATCAGAATTCAATAGTCTTCTTCATAAAGAACCAACGCAAGAAGTATCAAGCATGGATCGATCATTATGAGAAAGTCGAGATAAAAATTCTGGATAATAATTTCTCTTGAAAGCTCATGATTGGGGCATGAATATAACATTGACTTAAGCCTCCCCAAGCTAGACCGATACTTTCTCCTTCATGAGGCCAAAAATTATATATGTAATTCCAATCACGATGAACTAGATGCATAGGATAATTTTTTTGGTGGAACTCCAATTTCAATCGATTCCAATTCCAGGATCCAATATCATCGCATAGCCTATACCATGCCAATGCTTTTCCCTTCAAAGATAAAGGGAAAACCTTCTTCTTAACATCATCTCTGAGTAAACCTGCAAGCTTAAATAATCTAGAAATTGTTCCACATATATCAAGTGCATATCAGGATGTTCGGTTCCATCTCCTGCATAAGGATTAGCTAGCAGTTGTTCTATCATACCCGAAGGAATTTCATATTAAATATTTTTAGTAGGTGCAGTAGGTTGAGGGGTAGCTAATTGTGGTTCCGGTCGAGGTGAAGATTCCCCGAACAAACCCCTCAAAGGATTGTTTTCCATAGTAACAAGTGACAGTAAATTTCAGCACACTATATAAATGTTTCCTCACCAAATTCCACTTACCAAAAGCGCTTCACTCCCCGGCGACGACGCCAGAAATTCCTTTTGATGTCGACTAGGACTACATCGGTATTTCCCCAAAGAGTAAGGGATGATGCAGCACAGCGATGGTAGGTATTTCCCTCGGTGATGAGACCTGATACGTCTCCGTCGTATCTACAATTTTTGATTGTTCCATGCCAATATTCTACAACTTTTACATACTTATGGCAAATTTTTATACTATTTTTTGGGACTAACATATTGATCCAGTGCCCATTGCCAGTTCCTATTTGTTGCATGTTTTTTGTTTTGCAGAAAATCCATATCAAACAGAGTCCAAACGGGATAAAAACTTACGGAGATTTTTTGGAATATATGTGATTTTTGGGAAAAAGAATCAACGCGAGAAGATGCCCAAGGGCCCCACAAGGACGGAGGGCGCGCCCCTGGTCCTTGTGGCCACTCCGTAAGGCGGTTGGTGCCCTTCTTCTGGCACAAGAAAACTAATATCCTGATAAAAATCGTGTTAAATTTTTAGCCCAATCGGAGTTACGGGTCTCCAGGAATTTAAGAGATGGTGAAAGGCCAGAATATGGGAACGTGGAAATAGAAGCAAACAGAGAGAGAGAGATCAAATCTCAAAGGGGCTCCCGCCCTTTCGCCGCCATGGAAGCCAAGGACCAGAGGGGAAACCCTTCTCCCATCTAGGGAGGAGGTCAAGGAAGAAGAAGAAGGGGGACTCTCTCCCCCTCTCTCCCGGTGGTGCCGGAGCGCCGCCGAAGCCATCATCATGCCAACGATCTACACCAACAACTTCACCACCATCATCACCAACTCTCTCCCCCTCTATGCAGCGGTGTAACACCTCTACCCCACGCTGTAATCTCTTCTTAAACATGGTCCTCAATGCTATATATTATTTCCCAATGATGTATGGCTATCCTATGATGTTTGAGTAGATCCGTTTTGTCCTATGGGTTAATTGATGATCGTGATTGGTTTGAGTTGCATGTTTTATTATTGGTGTTGTCCTATGGTGCCCTTCGTGTCGCGCAAGCGTGAGGGATCCGCTGTAGGGTTTGCAATATGTTCATGGTTTTCTTATTTTCTGCGTTGCGTGAGTGATAGAAACACAAACACGGATAAATGGGTTATGGTGTATGGGAATAAAGAGGACTTGATACTTTAACGCTATGGTTGAGTTTTACCTTAATGATCTTTAGTAGTTGCGGATGCTTGCTAGAGTTCCATTCATAAGTGCATATGATCCAAGAAGAGAAAGTGTGTTAGCTTATGCCTCCCCCTCATATAAAATTGCAATAATGATTACCGGTTTAGTTATCGATTGCCTAGGGACAAATAACTTTCTCGTGACAAAAAGCTCTCTACTAAAACTAAGTTTGTTGTGTCTTTATCTAAGCAGCCCCTAGATTTTATTTATGTGCTCTTTATTATCTTGCAAACCTATCCTACAACACCTACAAAGTACTTCTAGTTTCATACTTGTTCTGGGTAAAGCGAACATTAATCCTGCGTAGAGTTGTATCGGTGGTCGATAGAATTTGAGGGAATATTTGTTCTACCTTTAGCTCCTCGTTGGGTTCGACACTCTTACTTATTGAAAGAGGCTACAACTGATCCCCTATACTTGTGGGTTATCAAGACCTTTTTCTGGTGCCATTGCCAGGGAGCAATAGTGTGGGGTGAATATTCTCATGTGTGCTTGTTTGCTTTATCACTAAGTAGTTTTTACTTTCTGTTCTAAGTTGTTTTCTATCTTTAGTTATGGGTAGGAAACGCAAAATACCAAAAAAATTAGTTGTACCTACTAAACCAATGGTTGAAGAACCACCCAAAATCTGTCGTACTGCTGAAGCTTTTTACTTGGATCATCTTCGATCCCTATGTGCTCGTGCTGAAACCCCAACTAGCTTAGTTGAGGGAAAATCTTTAGACGAGCATGCTTGTCATGTGTGACACCGCTTATCGCAAAAAGGGAAACTTTTACTGGATCAAATTCATCGTTTGCAATGCTATGCTTGGAATTTATGTGAAATATATGATGTTACTTGTTGTTCTGAAGACCCTAAGAAACACCTTCCCTACCAATGTGAGTTTAGTGATAATGGAATCGTATCTTCGTATGCTAAGGGTGTTTATAATTACTATGATGTTCAACAAATTGAAGAATTTGTTGCTTTTAAGGGTGCTTATGAAATTGCTTCTTTGATTGAAAAGCATGATGCTACTCTTTACAAATCTGAAAATTTTGCCATACTTAAATATTGTTATGATAATTATGCTTCTAATGCCTATGTTAAACCATATATTGAGGACTCCTCCGCTATCCAAGAAGAGACTAACATTTTGCAGGAGTCGATGGAAGAAGAAATTGATGAAACTGTGAGCTCATTGGATGAAAGTGATGATGAGGAGAGTGAAGAACAAAAGGAGGAAGAGTGGATTAGCCACCCGTGCCCACCTTCTAATTATGAGAGTAACCCTCCAACTCATACATTGTTTAATATCCCTTCATTCTTACCGAAGGATGAATGCTATGATAATTGCTATGATCCTGTTAATTCTTTGAAATATCCCTTTTTGATGAACTTGATGCTTGCTATGCTTGTGTCCATGATGCCAATATGAATTATGCTTATGGATATGAACTTGCTATTGTTCCTTATGTTAAGAATGAAATTGTTGCTATTGCACCCATGCATTATAGTCCTATCACCTTTTTGAATTCTCCAAACTACACTATATCAGAGAAGTTTGCACTTATTAAGGATTACATTGATGGGTTACATTCTACCACTACACATGATGATTTTGATGAATGTAATATGCATGTGCTTGCTTCTCCTACTTGCAATTATTATGAGAGAGGAACTACATCTCCACCTCTCTATGTTTCCAATACGATAAAATTGCAAGAAATTGTTTCTACTATGCATTGGCCTTTACTCTGTGCGCATGAATTGTTCTTTTATGACATGCCGATGCATAGGAAGAGAGTTAGACTTCGTTATTACATGATATATGTTACTTTGTGCTCACTACTAAATTACAAATCATTGTTAATTCAAATTGGCTTTGATATACCTTGGGATCCGGGTGGATCCATTACTTGAGCACTATATGCCTAGCTTAATGGCTTTAAAGAAAGCGCTACTAGGGAGACAACCTGGAAGTTTTATAGAGTCATTTATTTCTGTTGAGTTCTTTTATAAAGTTTAAAAAACAAAAAATACATAGGGGAACTGAAAACTTCCCAAAAAGAGAAGGATTGAAAGGTGATGCATTGGTGAAGTGAGGGTCGACCTTGAACACTTGTGTTCATGCTCATGGAAACAATGTAGAATTTTTCATGAAGATTCTCGCAAAAATAATTATCCCCTTGTACAAATACATTGTATGATAAAAATAATGTGCCAAGATTCGCCTTTAGGATGATTAGATTGCTTGTTGGTACGTGCGGTGCAAGAACAGAAACTTTGGCTGTAGCGTGTGATTTTTTTTACTGGAATGTCAACCGTTCCTGAAACTTTTTGCACAATATTTCTATACAAATTGTTTATTTTTTCCTAATTTTTTAGAATTTTTGGAGTTACAGAAGTATGGTTGATGTTCAAATTACTACAGACTATCCTGTTTAAGACAGATTCTGTTTTTGATGCATTGTTTTGCTAGTTTTGATGAAACTATCGATTTTATCAGTGGTATAAGCCATAGAGAAGTTATAATACTGTAGCTAAAATGCAAAAATAAAATATGAATGAGTTTGCAACAGTACTTGAAGTGGTGATTTGTTTTATTATACTAACGGATCTCACGAGGGTTTTGTTAAGTTTTGTGTGATTGAAGTTTTCAAGTTTTGGGTAAGATCACGATGGATGAAGGAATAAGGAGTGGAAAGAGCCCAAGCTTGGGGATGCCCGAGGCACCCCAAGGTAATATTCAAAGACTCCCAAGCAACTAAGCTTGGGGATGCCTCGAAAGGCATCCCCTCTTTCTTCTAACGATCATCGGTAATTTTGCTTGGAGCTATATTTTTATTCGTCACATGATATGCGTAAATCTTGGAGCGTCGTGTGCT
This sequence comes from Triticum aestivum, assembly GCF_018294505.1. Taxonomy (NCBI): domain Eukaryota; kingdom Viridiplantae; phylum Streptophyta; class Magnoliopsida; order Poales; family Poaceae; genus Triticum; species Triticum aestivum. The sequence continues at coordinate 323,409,250 of NC_057805.1, forward strand.
TTTTCTTTTTCTTTTAATAATGCACCATGCTGGTATGAGATAGTCCTTGGTTGATTTATAGAATGTTCTTTGCACTTCACTTATATCTTTTGAGTATGTCTTTATAGAATGCTTCATGTGCTTCACTTATATCATTTGAAGTTTGGATTGCCTGTTTCTCTACACATAGAAAACTGCCATCTGAAGAATGCTCTTTTGCTTCACTTATATTTGTTAGAGAGTGGGCATATATTTTGTAGAAAGAATTAAACTCTCATGCTTCACTTATATCTATTTAGAGAGTTGACAGGAATTGGTCATTCACATGGTTAGTCATAAAATCCTACATAAAACTTGTAGATCACTCAATATGATATGTTTTATTCCTTGCAATAGTTTTGTGATATAAAGATGGTGATATTAGAGTCATGCTAGTGGGTAATTGTGGATTGTAGAAATACTTATGTTAAAGTTTGTGATTCCCGTAGCATGCACGTATGGTGAACAGGTATGTAACGAAGTCGGAGCATGATTTATTTATTGATTGTCTTCCTTATGAGTGGCGGTCGGGGACGAGCGATGGTCTTTTCCTACCAATCTATCCCCCTAGGAGCATGCGTCTAATGCTTTGTTTCGTTAGCTTCTAGAATTTTGCAATAAGTATGTGAGTTCTTTATGACTAATGTTGAGTCCATGGATTATACGCACTCTCACCCTTCCATCGTTGCTAGCCTCTTCAATACTGTGCATTGCCCTTTCTCACCTCGAGAGTCGGTGCAAACTTCGCCGGTGCATCCAAACCCCATGATATGATACGCTCTGTCACACATAAGCCTCCTTATATCTTCCTCAAAACAACCACCATACCTACCTATCATGGCATTTCCTTAGCCATTCCGAGATACATTGCCATGCAACTTCCATCATCATCATATACATGACTTGAGCGTTCATTGTCATATTGCTTTGCATGATCGTAAGATAGCTAGCATGATATTTCCATGGCTTGTCCGTTTTTTGATATCTATGCTACGCTAGATCATTGCACATCCTGGTACACTGCCAGAGGCATTCATATAGAGTCATATTCTTCTAGATATCGAGTTGTAATATTGAGTTGTAAGTAAATAAAAGTGTGATGATTATCATTATTAGAGCATTGTACTAGTGAGGAAAGGATGATGGAGACTATGATTCCCCGACAAGTCGGGATGAGACTCCGGACGAAAAAAAAGAGGCTAAAAAAGGAGGGCCCAAAAAAAATGAGAGAAAAAGAGAGAAGGGGCAATGCTACTATCCTTTTACCACACTTGTGCTTCAGAGTAGCACCATGTTCTTCATATAGAGACTCTCTTGAGTTATCACTTTCATAAACTAGTGGGAATTTTCATTATAGAACTTGGCTTGTATATTCCGATGATGGGCTTCCTCAAAAATGCCCGAGGTCTCATGAGCAAGCAAGTTGGATGCACACACACTTAGTTTGCAGTTTGAGCTTCCATACACTTATGGCTCTGGTGCATCCGTTGCATGGCAATCCCTACTCCTCGCATTGACATCAATTGATGGGCATCTCCATAGCCCGTTGATTAGCCGCGTCGATGTGAGAATTTCTTCCTTTTTGTCTTCTCCATACAACCTCCATCATCATATTCTATTCCACCTATAGTGCTATATCCATGGCTTACGCTCATGTATTGCGTGAAAGTTGAAAAGGCTTGAGAACATTAAAAGTATGAAACAATTTCTTGGCTTGTCATCGGGGTTGTGCATGATGAAATACTTTGTGTGATGAAGATGGAGCATAGCCAGAATATATGAGTTTGTAGGGATAACTTTCTTTGGCCATGTTATTTTGAAAAGACATGATTGCTTTATTAGTATGCTTGAAGTATTATTGCCTTAATGTCAAATGATAGACTATTGCTTTGAATCACTCGTGTCTTAATATTCATGCAATGATTAGATTACATGATCAAGATTATGCTAGGTAGCATTCCACATCAAAAATTATATCTTTTTATCATTTACCTACTCGAGGACGAGCAGGAATTAAGCTTGGGGATGCTGATACGTCTCCGTCGTATCTATAATTTTTGATTGTTCCATGCCAATATTCTACAATTTTTACATACTTATGGCAACTTTTTATACCTTTTTTTGGGACTAACATATTGATCCAGTGCCTAGTGCCAGTTCCTGTTTGTTGCATGTTTTTTGTTTCGCAGAAAATCCATATCAAACGGAGTCCAAACGGGATAAAAACTTACGGAGATTTTTTGGAATATATGTGATTTTTGGGAAAAAGAATCAACGTGAGACGATGCCCGAGGGGCCTGACAATGTCCTGGACTAGGGGGTACTCACCACGTCATCTCCCGATCAGTTGGATTGGGCCGAGGACCCCCATGGTCGTTTACCCATGGGCCAGTTCGGACAGCGATGCATACACGAGGAATATTCCACAAGACTTGGTGATCAAGACAAGGACTCCTCTCCACCGACGTATTCGACTAGGACTCTTGTTATATTAGGCCTCTGGTACATTATATAAGCCGAGGCCAGGCTAGTCGGTAGATTATTATGACATTACTCATCATACCTCTAGGGTTTAGACCACAACATATGATCTCGAGGTAGATCAACTCTGTAATCATATACATCGAATACAATCAAAAGTAGCATGTAGGGTATTATCTCTTCGAGAGAGCCCGAAGCTGGGTAAAAACACCGTGTCCCTCATCTCCTGTTACCCATCGATCCTAAGACACACAGCTTGGGACCCCCTACCCGAGATCTGCCGGTTTTGACACCGGCAATGGTGCTTTCATTGAGAGTTCCGTTGTGTGATCGGCAATGGATCAATGGCTGGTCTGCACATCAATTGCGACATCAGCGTCTTCATCGCCGGCTCGACTGGTCACCTCGGCTGGTCCTAGGACCAGGCTCCTCTTCGGATCGTCAAGATCGGACATATGTCCTTGTCATCATCAACTCCGATCTCTATCAAGATCATGGAGGAATCATCCATGGAGCCCGGGGGCTCAACGTCAACATTGCCCTCGAGCGATCGTGCTGTTTTTCTGGACAGCGGACTCATATCCGCTGCCACCGCCTCCTCATGCATCACTTTAATGATTGCTTCGGTGGAATTGTGCGGGATTGAGTGTACAACAACCATGTAAAATTTCGTCGCGTTCCAATGGAGCAATCTCCGCCAATCTCCGATATACCGGAGCCCTGGCGAAGCTGGACGGGAATCTGGATTAGTTTGGAGCGTGGTGTCCAGCATCTAGCTTGTACGTCCTTTGGAAGATCCAACCGTTGATCGGCTGCGGAATTCCTATATCTACCACCCCTCAAAATTCAGCTCGATCCGACCGTCCAAACTCCGGGAACCTTCTGATTAGTGCATCACTTTTCGGATCTATTTTCTGCGCGAATACGAATCCGATCTGAATTCATCTTGCTTCATGAACGGGATATTGGACAATCTTTTTGGAAGAATCTCTTTCTAGGGTATTGTGTTTCGTTTCTGAACACATGCTCACCAATTTTGCTCCTTTTCGGAGGTAACCTTCACCGTCGTGCTGGCGTCAAACCAGTCCAGCAGCATTACTCCACGGCTGCCGACCTGCGCCAAACGGATCATCGCTTCACCGAGCCGAGCCCAGCCTTATCGGATCATCAGCTCGGCAAGCCGAACAAGAGTTCGGCATCGTGAAGACTAAATTATCACTAACACCCTCACCCCACGGATTGTATGGGTCAGGCGCGCCGACATTGCCGCTCGGTCTCTTCATCAATCCGGCTTTGACCGCGTCACAAGTTATGACCAGCGTCGGCATGGTCGCACAGTTGCTTCTTCAAGCTGATGTCCATCACGCCGTACTGCTTCAACACCTCGGCTGACATGGCAGCTACAACGTCTCCTTACCGACCCGCTCCGTTACTTCAGGCCTAGACCGGAGGCTTCTCCATCTCTTCATCAACCCACTCCGGAGACTTCAGCGTCACCGGCCGACCAGCTTCGTCACGTTAGCCGGACCGGGGCTTTGCCTCGGCGAGCCAACCTTTCCCAGCATCGCCGTGCCGTCGCTTCATCGCCCATCACGCAATGGGTGTGCGGGTCGAGTCCTAATTTTGGGAGTAACCTTTCTTCATATTGCTGCAACAGATAAACCAGGTGCTATTAATCCTAGTAACTTTTTCTTGCTTGGGTTTATTTTTCCCGAGGAATTATTACTCTGGTTTGTTCCATCATCTGTACACAGGTCTGTCAAATGGTGGCCGCATTAACGACGGTCGCGTGGTGGTTCAGTCAGTTTCCGTATATAGTTCGGCGAACGCCGCATCCGGAACTTGGACCGGCCTGCAAATTCTGGCTTTGTCACGCCTTCACCGCGTCACGCCGACACCCTGCATCGACATTGGCTTTGGCGCCAGGCCACATCTCTTTAAATAAATTATTTTTGCGAAAAGCAATTATGCAAGGATTTTATATATATTTATATTATTCTTTTTGGACCGCACTATTTTATGTGTGTAGGTGATTGACTTCGACTTCGTCACGCGATCACTTCGGCAAGCCAGCGTCGTCGTCCCAATTGGCATAAATCGGCTCGCATGACCACCTTGTTGATGAAATTGCCATACCGACATGTTTGGTTGCCTCGGGGACTTCGGCATCATCGAGAGGGTTTTACCTCGTCGGGTGTTCGGCGCATGGGCCATATTCCTTTAATTATTCACTTTGCATAAATTATTTATTATGCTATCCTTTTTTAATTTATTATTATTATTACTATTATCTCCGGCCTGCACTATCTTCTCTGCACAGGTAAATGATCCGGATTGGGCGGCACTGTCACCTCGGCGTATCGACATACCACGTCACCTCGGCTGGACCGGGGGCTTCGTCATCACTTCATTAACCCATGCCGGGTACTTCGGCATCACATTGTCGGCCTGTATCGGCCGTGCCATGTCGCCACTTCAGAGCGCCGAGCTCTTCGCTCTGCCACCTTGGGACCGGCTTGGGGGCTGGGACCTCGTCCCGCCGTAAGCTCGGATCGCGTCATCAATGCCGAACACATTAATCAGCTAAGTCGCTTTCATGCTCAAAGTTTTTAAATTTTAAATTTGTGTTCGGTTTGGCCATGCTCACGCGAGTTGTTTGTTAAAATAAATTCCCTTTACTCATGTTAACTGGGGGCTCTTAAAATTTATGTGAGCCGGTTCTATAATAATGTGTTTTCTTCTTGCCCGTTGCAAAGTCTTTTTCCACCGCTCCTTTTTCGACTCGAGTGTATGGTCAATAGCCGGATAGCCTGGTTTCTCTCTAAAGCCGCTCGAGTTTAGTTTGCTAAACTGTCCTGAGAAGCACTCCGCCTTTGGGATAGGAGGTTGAAGCCGAAGGCTGACCCACTCGAAGTCTTGAGATCGGATGTGTCATGTTAAAGCACGACAGAAGCACAATTTTTTTATTTTAAAAAAGACCAATTTCCGGATTAGCACCAAAATCTCGGTTTAGTCCGGATGTCAAGCTTTTACATAAGTTTTTTTTTCTTTTCGAGCCTATGGCACTTTTAAACTTTTGGGTTTTTCCAGCATAAGTCTCGTAGTGCAACGCTGGAAACCTTTAGAGATTCTGCAAAAATATTCTCGGATATTGCTATGTATGCGTCAGTTTCGAATTGTGTCTTTGGTCAATAGTTGGGTTGCCCGGCTCCTGTGCTTGCCTCCTACGTTCCGCTTTGTTCGGCTAGGTGCGCAAAGGGAGAACCACTGCGGTTGTGCTTCCAGCTAGCATGGTTAAGCGCCTCAGTGGAGAAAGCCAAAAACTGACTGTCACAATAAGCGTAAATTGGTCAGTGATCTGATGACTGTATTAAACTATAAGATCGATAGAGGTCACCCTGTGTTAAAAGATCAGCCGTTCATAATATTGGCCGAAGTGTTTACGGCTTGACCTTGACTGTCGCCGAACACTAACCGGGGGCTAATTACTAGCCTCCCAAGTTTAAGCTCCTATGACTAAGTGAAAGTTATAAAGCCCGCATATCTGATTGCCTCGTTTACGCTAACACAACTGCCTTCAGGCAACGAGACATCGGCTAAGGGTTGTTTTATTATTGCGGAAACACCCTGCATAGTATCTACAAGGGGGTGGAAGCCGACGATGAGCCACTTTCAACTGATAAACGGTCGCAATGGAGTCAAAATAAAAATATCATCGGTGTTTGTATTTAATATACGAGGGCTGCCTTCCGTAATCATCGTTATAAAGCCATAAATATGCATCAATTTGACTTAAGATTTTGGCCAAGCTGGGTTGCATGACTCCTGTGCTTACCCCTACGTTCCCGATTGTTCGGCTAGGCGGTAAAGGGAGCACCTCTGTGATTGTTACTACCGGGTCATCTGAGTTAGTACCTCAGACTGGGTGAAGCCGAAAGCTAGCAATCTTAAAGAATATAATTGGTCGGCAACGACGGAAGTGAAAATTTAGGTTCGCTAAAGACCACATAGTTCGGGAACTTTCTCCAAGCTAAATCCTCAATATTTTTCTCCTGCATCGATCGGAGATGAAGTTTCATGATCATGATAAGCATGACGACCCAAAGAAAGGAACTGATAGCGGGACTATTTTCTTTGGAAGATGTTTCTTACGTTAAAACGTAATATAACATATCTCTCCGTGTACCTTTGTTTATAAAACCGTATGGCCGGATTGCCTTGTTTTTCATAAATCTTTGCCCTTATAACAGCTTTATAAAGTAGGAAAACACTCCTCGGCTACTGGCCGAAGAGGTTGAAGCTGATGGTCGGTCAACAAAGTTTTGTACAATACGGATTCGAACATTAATGATGTAGAGTACTTGGATACATATAATCATTACACATAATTTGTGATTTTACTATGGATATCGATCCTTAATTCAGCCACCCGTGCCAGCATTAAGGCTCGGGGGCTACTGGGCTTCGGGCTTATTATTTACAAATATTAAAGGGGCACATCGATCCCCTGATCTGGTGTTGCCACCCGACCAGTGTCTCGGGGGGCTACTGCGTTGCCTGTTCAATGCAGAAAATTCAAAGTGCTTAGTGTTCGGCTTGACCGAACTATGGGCCAACGCGTCTTCGGACAACAATAGGTACCATCTGGACCTATCTGGCATCAAGCTAATATATTGCGGCAACTTCTCAAGACCCTCTCTCAAGGGCCCGTTCCCCGATCACTATTATCTCTAATATATTACATTGCATTTCTATTCCTACGTATGCTGCCGAGCTAGGAGTTGATCCTCAGGCCGATTTCGCGCATCGACCTGAGTCTCAGGGGCTACTAGGATCAGTAGTTTCATGTTTTCCTTCAGGTGCATCTCGGGTTTTAGACTGACACGCACCTTGAGGGCTACTCGTTATACATATTGACAACAAATAAATTTACACGCATCGGAAATAAAATCCGCAAACAATTAGCCCATGACCGAGGTGCTGAACCACCTCGAAAGCATTTCGGGATATAGCTCGGATGCAAGTGGTTGGCTCCATAGAGGGCCTTTCCGGCATTAAGCTCGGCTAAACTCCTTCAACTTTTTTGAACCAAGGTGATCTATGACACCTCGGATATAGTCTGGCGTTGGAGCTCAGATACAGTCCGGCGTTGGAGCTCGGATACATTCCGGCTTTGGAGCTCGGAAGCGGTCCGGCGTTGGTGCTCGGCAGCAAAAGATACCCCGAATGCAGTCCGGCGTTGGAGCTCGGATGCAAGAGGACACTGCCGCACGAAAAACACTTCAAACCCGAGGTGTGGCATAAAAATAATAAGGCATTGATAAAGGCCGAAAACTTAAAGGTCTCCTCAGATGCCCGACGTGTGCACTCTTCGGATTTAGCTTGGCAATCCTCAAGATCAAAGATTGGAAGATTTGTTGAACCAGTTTTCAAGACCGACGACCGAAGATGAAGAACAGTTTGGAAGAACCGAGGAGCATCCCCAACTTGAAGACCGGTTCAGGGGGCTACTGACGGCGTCCTGGACTAGGGGGTACTCACCACGTCGTCTCCCGATCAGTTGGATTGGGCCGAGGACCCCCATGGTCGTTTACCCATGGGCCAGTTCGGACAGCCGATGCATACACGAGGAATATTCCACAAGACTTGGTGATCAAGACAAGGACTCCTCTCCACCGACGTATTCGACTAGAACTCTTGTTATCCTAGGCCTCCGGTACATTATATAAGCCGAGGCCAGGCTAGTCGATAGATTATTATGACATTACTCATCATACCTCTAAGGTTTAGACCACAACATATGATCTCGAGATAGATCAACTCTGTAATCATATACATCGAATACAATCAAAAGTAGCATGTAGGGTATTATCTCTTCGAGAGAGCCCGAAGCTGGGTAAAAACACCGTGTCCCTCATCTCCTGTTACCCATCGATCCTAAGACACACAGCTTGGGACCCCCTACCCGAGATCTGCCGGTTTTGACACTGACAGGGCCCACAACGATGGAGGGCGCGCCCCTGGTCCTTGTGGCCACTCCGTAAGGCGGTTGGTGCCCTTCTTCTGGCACAAGAAAACTAATATCCAGATAAAATCGTGTCAAAATTTCAGCCCAATCAGAGTTACTAATCTCCGTGAATTTAAGAAACGGTGAAAAGCCAGAATCTGGGAACGCGGAAACACGAGGAAACAGAGAGAGAGAGATCCAATCTCAGAGGGGCTCCCGCCCCTCCGCTGCCATGGAAGCCAAGGACCAGAGGGGAAACCCTTTTCCCATCTAGCAGGAGGTTAAGGAAGAAGAAGGGGGGCTCTCTCCCCCTCTCTCCCGGTGGCGCCGGAGCGCCGCCGGGGCCATCATCATGCCAACGATCTACACCAACAACTTCACTGCCGTCATCACCAACTCTCTCCCACTCTATGCAGCGGTGTAACACCTCTTCCCCCCGCTGTAATATCTACTTAAACATGGTCCTCAACGCTATATATTATTTCCCAATGATGTATGGCTATCCTATGATGTCGTTTTGTCCTATGGGTTAATTGATGATCGTGATTAGTTTGAGTTGCATGTTTTATTATTGGTGCTGTCCTATGGTGCCCTCCGTGTCGCGCAAGCGTGAGGGATCCCCGCTGTAGGGTTTGCAATATGTTCATGGTTTTCTTATTGTCTACGTTGCGTGAGTGATAGAAACACAAACACGGATAAGTGGGTTATGGTGTATGGAAATAAAGAGGACTTGATACTTTAATGCTATGGTAGGGTTTTACCTTAATGATCTTTAGTAGTTGCGGATGCTTGCTAGAGTTCCAATCATAAGTGCATATGATCCAAGAAGAGAAAGTATGTTAGCTTATACCTCTCCCTCATATAAAATTGCAATAATGATTACCGGTCTAGTTATCGTTTGCCTAGAGACAAATAACTTTCTCGTGGCAAAAAGCTCTCTACTATAACTAACTTAGTTGTGTCTTTATCTAAGCAGCCCCTAGATTTTATTTACGTGCTCTTTATTATCTTGCAAACCTATCCTACACACACATACAAAGTACTTCTAGTTTCATACTTGTTCTGGGTAAAGCGAACGTTAAGCTTGCGTAGAGTTGTATCGGTGGTCGATAGAACTTGACGGAATATTTGTTCTACCTTTAGCTCCTCGTTGGGTTCGACGCTCTTACTTATCGAAAGAGGCGACAACTGATCCCCTATACTTGTGGGTTATCAAGACCAAGGTTATCGAACCAGTAGGAGAACCAAGCAACACTACATAAACAGCACCTGCACACAAATAATAAATACTCGCAACCCGACGTGTGAAAGGGGTCGTCAATCCCTTTCGGGTAGCGGCGCCAGAAATTGGCAAACGGAGGTGATAAAAATATGATAGACTGGACCGTGGGAACGCGAGACAAAATAAATAAGAATAAATTGCAGCAAGGTATTTTTGTATTTGTGGTTTAATAGATCTAAAAATAAAAGCAAAGGGAAATAGATCGCAAAGGCAGACTTAGAAACATTAAAACTGAGCACTTTTCCTGTCCTCTCAGTCCATCAGCATCCGTGGCCGTCGGATCATCAATCTTGAGCATTTTCGGCCGTCAGATTTACTGTAAATCGCTCCTGATCTGGCCTCGTTCGCTATTAGGGATTGCTAATTGTCGTGGGCTGCTGCTCTGGTCGCTTTTTTCGGCGTCTCAAATTAAATTGGGCCTAATGGGCTTGGAGCACCATCCCCTTCGTCAAGCCACCGTTTTGTTCCCAAGACCAAACGCATCTCACACCCTTCACCTGGCGACTCTTCCCATGGCCGACCGACCTAGGTCGCGAACGGTACGGGAGCGATGGCCATGGCGATCCGGGTGACTGGATGAGACGTAGCCGTCCCGGCACAGCCGCCGACCACGACCTCGGGCAGTGGTGCCTCTCCCTTGTTCTCGTTTTCTAGCGGTAGCCCCTAGCTTGCCAGATGGCAGCACCGGCCATCTCCGTCGCTTCGCCCTCCTCAACGGCATGTTCTCCGTCTACCTGGAGTGCTCAGAGCCTCCTTCAAGGTGGAACGCCACCGCCGCTGCCATCCAGCCCGACCCTATGTTTCCGATACTGGCCTTGTGGATCTAGAGCATATCGGAGGTGCACAACCAGCACAAACGCGCTACAACGAGCAGCATCAAGGGATTTGGTTTTTGCGCTTATCTACTTCGTCATGATACCCTCTCCTCCTCTGGACGTTGATGTCAAATTCTCTCCTCCAAGGTAACACCTAAACACAACTTTGCAAACTTTGTTTCTCTCTGTCTTCCACTCACCCTCGTACAATATTTCGTTCAATATGTGTATTTTCTCTTGTATTGGTAGAGCCAATTGCAGGTCAAAGTGTTCTGCTATGAGCTAAAGGAAATATTTATGGAGGAAACTACTGTTCAGGTATTGGTAGATCTTCCTAACACTTTTCCTTGTACAATGGTATCATTTAATTAATATAGTTAATTGGTTGTTGCAAAATATAATGATGGCTTACTATTTTCAGTTTTAGTAACATCATGCCATCATCCTCATAGTTGTCGTATGCACTTGTATTTAGTTATGTTCTTTTTAGGTTTCTTGCTTTGAAACAACCAATTACAAAAACCATGAGTATCTTAGTGATCATGTTTCAGTGCTGCATACAAGAAGTTGCCCGCTCTAAGCTTTATTTTATGAAGCAGAGTTGAATCTTTGCTCCAAGTGGAAGATAATGTTAATGTCCGTCAGTATTGGTTTGCTGTTGCAATTTACACTAATCATTTGTGAGCAAGGATTTTTTTTGTCAGCCAAGCATTTTACTATGTACGTGTATCCCATTTGAAATCCCTTCAACCCCAATCAAATCCCTATCTATCTCACTTCTATGGTGATTCCATTGTTTATACTATTGATTTCTTCCTGTTTCTTTCATGGGTTAATATTTTATGATTAATTACACATCAAGAAAAGATTTGTATTTATTATATTTTGGGTAGAATTCTTATTGTTCTATGTCTTTGTTCCGTTGAATTAGGCATGAAACAAGTTCAAGTTCCATTGTTGTTTATTCATCAATGTCATGCCTTCTTGTATCAATGTGTCGGTAGACTTCATCTCCCACAATGCATGTGTATTTTTTCCGGAATCATGGCAAAAAAGATTACAATGTACTTTTGCTAGATTCTAATGAATTCACTTTGTTTGCATGTGGATGAACTAATAGGCAACCCCTTATTTGTTTGCATGTGGATGAACAAATAGGCAACCCCTTAACTATATTTTGACTTATCTACTTTTAGAGTAGGAGGGTCGTCTATCTGACAGATCATAAATCGGTAAATATTGTAATGTTCTAATCTGAATGCAGTCAGTTGTTTAATATTATTGTTCTAAATCTCAAGGTAACAAATTACTTTATGTAATCAAAATACCTAATTTAACAACTCCTTCCATGTTATAAATCAAATGACTCCAATGTGTACCACCTATTGATTTTTATATGGATGCTAAGATAGCAATGGAGCACCAACTTGGTTCCGACGTAAGTACATAATTCTGAAGTCCCTTGGCTGGAAACATTTAGTACTTACCATTTTCTCTTTTCCTAGATTTCCCCCCTCTTATACAAATTAGCTAATTAAGTGCATGAAAGCAAAATAATCGCTATTTATGCTGGAGTTAGCAAATTATCAAGTACAATATAATAGAGTCTATGAGCATCTTGAATTTTGTTGCAATATATGTCAGCATCCAAAATTTCTTTTTTCACATTACGTAGATTATCTATCACTAAACCATGTGGTCCCTTTTCAGTTATGAGTAGCAATAATATTACATGACGATTATAAATTAGGTATGATTTTTTTTCTCTCTAATTCATGACTACATGTGGTATTATTAGAGTACAGACTCACTGTCTAATATTTGCGGTGAACCTGATTGAACTTATAAGCTGGCCTCACGAACACAAAGATCTGTTCCATTTGATTCTCCCATTCCTCATAAGTACAAATGTTGCATATTACAGTTCCAAGGTATGCCAAATTATTTACCAGAAAGCAATGTTTTCTACAGATTCCTGTAAATGTCTATATGTTTAGAACGTCTCCCCTCAGTATATAATTCCTAGAGATAAGAAGTTCTTAATATCTCTGGCCGAGTTCAAATTTAGAACATTGTATTTGGTTGTCAAACAAGGTTTCACTGCAATGTTAGTGATAGTTCAAACTTGTGATGGCTCCATGTCAGATGAAAGAACACAAGAAGCAAGTGTGCCAATCAGGCTAGACTGTTATTGCTCATTTTTTTTAACAAATATTGTAGAAAGTTTGGTTGTTTCCAGTTGAACGGATATTATATGTTGTCAAAGAGGATTCATGTTTCGCTTTTTCTGTATGTAGGTATCCATGGGATAAAATTTGACCGACTCTTTGCTGAAATTTATTTCAGTACTAACGCATAACCAAGTAATGATATCTACCTTGAGAGCTTCAAGAAGGATGTACTGGATGCATGCTAGGTGTACTGGCATTTTACGCATCTTCACATTTATTTCAGTTATCACTTTTGTTCTCATACTATTTGTCTTTCATCTCGCACATGATGTTACTCGTTGTATCAGTTATGCTGTCTCCCCAGGAGTTTTACATTTTTGTGACCAGGTGCATAAGGCTCACCTATTTCTTCTTTGTTTTTAAACATGGCAGCCCTTTGGTAGAGGCTTGTGAAGATGCCATTTCTACACCATGTACACAATCTATGCTTATTAGTTGTCTTTGGAGTGCTGAGTAGGCCTGTTTACTATCTAAATTGTTGTGTATGTTGTTATACCAAGCCAGTTTGTATGTGTGAATCTTGCCTTAGCCGACTATATATGAGATCTCAAATTACTAAGTAATGTATGGTTATATTTATGCATTTAATATGTTTCACGTGGTCATATATCTACCAAAATTCCTATCATTTCATCATACAAATAGATGGGTGCAGCAACGCGCGCCATCAATGATCTAGTATATTAAAGAAGAGACCCGGGGGCCATAGGTTTCACTAGTGGCTTCTCTCGAGAAAAATAGCAAACGGTGGGTAAACAAATTATTGTTGGGCAATTGATAGAACTTCAAATAATCATGACGATATCTAGGCAATCATCATTATATAGGCATCACGTCCAAGATTAGTAGATCGACTCTTACCTGCATCTACTACTATTACTCCACATATCGACCGCTATCCAGCATGCATCTAGTGTATTAAGTTCATGGAGAAATGGAGTAATGCAATAAGAACGATGACATGATATAGACAAGATCTATTTATGTAGAAATAGACCCCATTGTTTTATCCTTACTAGCAATAATACATATGTGTCGGTTCCCCTTCTGTCACTGAGATCAAGCACCGTAAAATCGAACCCACTACAAAGCACCTCTTCCCATGGCAAGATAAATAGATCAAGTTGGCCAAACAAAACCCAAACAGCAGAGAAGAAATATGAGGATATAAGCAATCATGCATATAAGAGATCAAAGAAACTCAAATAACTTTCATGGATAAAAAGATAGATCTGATCATAAACTCAAAGTTCATCGGATCCTAACAAACACACCGCAAAAAGAGTTACATCATATGGATCTCCAAGAGACCATTGTATTGAGAATCAAACGAGAGAGAGGAAGCCATCTAGCTACTAAGTACGGACCCGAAGGTCTACAAAGAACTACTCACGCATCATCGGAGAGGCACCAATGGAAGTGGTGAACCCCTCCGTGATGGTGTCTAGAATGGATCTGGTGGTTGTGGACTCTGCGGCGGCTGGAATAGATTTTCGTCGACTCCCCTAGGGTTTCTGGAATATTGGGGTATTTTTTGAGCAAAGAGGCGGTTCAGGGGGCACTTGAGGTGGGCACAACCCACCTGGGCGCGCCTGGGCCCCCAGGCGCGCCCTGGTGGGTTGTACTCCCCTCAGAGCACCCCCCAGGTGCTTCTCCGGCCCACTGGATGTCTTCTGGTCCAAAACAAAATCCACAAAAAGTTTCGCTGCGTTTGGACTCCGTTTGGTATTGATTTCTTGCGATGTAAAAAACATGCAGAAAACAGCAACTGGCACTTGGCACTATGTCAATAGGTTAGTACCAAAAATGATATAAAATGACTATAAAATGATTATAAAACATCCAAGAATGATAGTATAACCAGCATGGAACAATAAAAAATTATAGATACGTTGGAGACGTATCAGCATCCCCAAGCTTAATTCCTGCTCGTCCTCGAGTAGGTAAATGATAAAACAGAATTTTTGATGTGGAATGCTGCCTTACATGTCATCTCATATTCTTTTCTTTATAGCATGGACATTTGGACTTTTATATGATTCAAAGCAATAGTCTATTTTTGACATGAGGACTTAAATACTCGAGCATATCAACAAGCAACCATGTCTTTCAAAATATCAACGCTAAAATAAGCTATCCCTAGCCCATCATGCTCAATCATTGATCCATTCATGAAACACACTCGCATATTACCTACACTCAATGCTCAAGTATGATCACAGTGCCCCCTAGTTGATGCTTTATAAGAGAAGATGGACACTTGAATAAAAATAAAATTGCATAAAGTAAAAGAAAGGCCCTTCGCGGAGGGAAGTAGGGATTTATAGAGGTGCCAGAGCTCAAAGCGAAAATTGAGAGATAAAAACATTTTGAGAGGCATACTTTTCCCACCAACGAAAACGACTTAGAGTTCCCAACACTTTCCATGCTAGATATATCATAGGCGGTTCCCAAACAAATAATAAAGTTTATTCCTTTTTCCACCATACTTTTACTTTCCATGGCTAACCGTATCCACGGGTGCCTTCCATACCAACACTTTCCAAGGAATTTATTATTTGACAACATAAAGTAAATTCATTTTTCATTTCAGGACTGGGCATCCCTAATACCTTTGCCTTACTCTTGTGCAATGCCAAGTGAATAAACACTCATCATGAGAATAACACATCTTGCATGGAAAATATTAGCCACCCCTCACCGCCTCACGAGCAGTACGAGCATAGAAAAGAGAAATTTATTTTGAAAATTAGATATGGCACATACAAATTTGCTTAGAACGGAAAAATAATGCCGCATATAGGTAGATATAGTGGACTCATGTGGCAAAACTGGTTTAAAGGATTTTGGATGCACAAGTAGTGATCATACTTAGTGCAAAATGAAGGCTAGCAAAAGATTGAGAAGCGACCAACCAAGAAACGAATAATCTCATAAGCGAGCATTAAGCATAATTAACATCAAATAATGCACCACAAGTAGGATGTAATTTCATTGAACAACTATTGACTTTCATGCTTGCATAGGGAATCACAAACCTTAACACCAATATTCTTACTAAACAAAAATTACTCATCAACACGACTCACATATCACATCATCATATCTCAAAACTATTACAAGGAATCAAGTTTATTTTGTCCAATGATCTTCATGAAAGTTTTTATTATATCCTTCTTGGATATCTATCACTTTGGAACTAATTTTCATGTGTTGCTTTTGATAAGCTCAAACAAATATAAGTGAAGATCATGAGCATAATATTTCTTTCTCTCAAATTAATTTAAGTGAAGCAAGAGAGAATTTCTTAAAAAAATTACTAACTCTCAGATAAATCTAAGTGAAGCAAGAGAGCATTTCTTCAAAAATACTAAAGCACACCGTGCTCAAAAAGATATAAGTGAACACTAGAGCAAGTCCATAGCTCATAAAAATTTAAGTGAAGCATAAAGAGCAATTCTAACAAGTCATGGCATAATTTTCGCTCTCTCAAATAGGTGTGTCCAGCAAGGAATCAAGACTAAAAGCACAAAGCAAAACAAGCAAAGACTCATATCATACAAGACGCTCCAAGCAAAACTCATAGTATGTTACGAATAAAAATATAGCTTCGAGTAAAATACCGATGGTTGTTAGAAGAAAAAGGGGATGCCACTCGGGGCATCCCCAAGCTTAGTTGTTTGCTTCTCTTTGGATAATAGCTTGGGATGCCATGGGCATACCCAAGCTTAGACTCTTCTTACTCCTTATTCCTTCATCCATCGTAAGATAACCCAAAACTTGAAAACTTCAATCATACAAAACTCAACAAAACCTTCGTGAGATCCGTTAGTATAAGAAAACAAATCACTACTATAAGTAGTGAAGCAAACCAATTCACATTTTATTGTTGCATTATATCTACTGTATTCCAACTTTTCTATGGCAAAAACTCATCAAAGAAAACCATAGAGTCATCGAAACAAGCACACAACGCAAAGAAAACAGAATCTGTCAAAAACATAACAGTCTGTAGCAATCTGAATATTTCGAATACTTCTGAAACTCCAAAAATCTTGAGAAATTAGGAAAACCTGAGCAATTTGTATAATCTTCTGCAAAAATAATTGGTATTTTATCACACTCTTGTTAAAAATTAAAATTATTTTTGTGAGTGCAAAAGTTTCTGTTTTTCAGCAAGATCAAACAACTATCACCCAAGAAGATCCTAAAGGCTTTGCTTGGCACAAACACTAATTAAAACACAAAAAACACAATCATAATAGTATCATAATTGTGCAAACACTCAAGAATAGAAATCCAAAAGCAAAAATAAATTTTATTCATTGGGTTGCCTCCCAACAAGCGCTATTGTTTCACGCCCCTAGCTAGGCATAAAGCAAGGATCTAAGTTTTGTCATCTTTGCTCTTAATTTCCTTAGAGGTGTCTTTATCATGGGGTTTTGTAAAAACAACATAAAACATATTATCCATAGAAACTTTAGCATTATTAAGTTGCTCATTATCATAACCCCTTTGATTTCCGGCAACAATCCAAGAATAATGTTGATTAACATTATTGAAAACTTGTTGGATTACATCTAGAATGGGGACTTCCTTTTTAAGATTCTCATCAAAGATTTTATTATCCCCAAGCAAATGTCTTAACGCATAATCGCTATTGTAAAGAATTTCATCTATCACGGGCTTTTCACGATTCATACCGTAAAAATCAAAGATTTCCCTAGCCTCCCGTATTATGTAGTCAAATTCATTCATAAGAACGAGAGTGGCCAACTTTTTAGCTTTAGGATTTTTTATCATGGGAAGCTCAAAAAACAATCTTTGCAAAGTAGGATGATTACGAATAAATTTACTTTCAAGTTTCAGCACTAGTGCTAAAATAGCATCTGCATAAGATCTAGTAGTTCTAAGTATAGGAGCATCATCAAGACTTAGATTTCCCACACAATTGAAAAATTCTTGGATACGTTCTTTTCCCATAGCATTCCCTTGCCCCAAGATAAAAGTTTTAGCATCCAAATTTCTCGTACGTCCAATCTTAGGAGTTAGGCCATCATCTGTTGGTGCCATACCAAAATCACTCATGATTGCAAGCAAAGGATAGATCTGAAGAGAAAATGGCGAATGAAAGAGAGGGCGAATAAAACGGCAAATTTTTGTGAAGTGGGGGAGAGGAAAACGAGAGGCAAATGGCAAATAAAGTAAATTGAGAGGAGATGAGATTTGTGATTAGGAACCTGGTAGATGTTGATGATCCTCCTCGGCAACGACCCCAGAAAATAGCCTTGATGACCCACAAGTATAGGGGATCAATTGTAGCTCTTTTCGATAAGTAAGAGTGTCGAACCCAACAAGGATCAGAAGGAAATGACAAGTGGTTTTCAGCAAGGTAATGTCTGCAAGTGCTGAAATTGTAAGTAACAGAGTAGTTTGATAGCAAGATAATTTGTAATGAGCAGGTAATGATAGTAGTAAAAAAGTGCAGCAAGGTAGCCCAATCCTTTTGAGGCAAAGGACAGGCCAAAACGGTCTCTTATAGTAAGCAAAGCGTTCTTGAGGGTACACGGGAATTTCACCTAGTCACTTCCATCATGTTGGTTCGATTTGTGTTCGCTACTTTGATAATTTGATATGTGGGTGGACCGGTGCTTTGGTGCTGTTCTTACTTGAACAAACCTCCTACTTATGATTAACCCTCCCGCAAGCATGCACAACTACGAGAAAAGTATTAAGAATAAATTCTAACCATAGCATTAAACTTTTGGATCCAATCGGTCCCTTACGGAATAGCGCATAAACTAGGGTTTAAGCTTCTGTCACTCTCGCAACCCATCATCTAATTACTACTCCACAATGCATTCCCTTAGACCCAAATATGGTGAAGTGTCATGTAGTCGATGTTCACATGATACCACTAAGGGAATCACAACATACATACTATCACAATATCGAACAAATATCAAGTTCACATGATTACTTGCAACATGATTTCTCCCGTGACCTCAAGAACAAAAGTAACTACTCACAAATGATAATCATGCTCAAGATCAGAGGGGTATTAAATAACATATTGGATCTGAACATATAATCTTCCACCAAATAAACCATATAGTAATCACCTACAAGATGTAATCAACACTACTAGTCACCCACAAGCACCAATCTATAGTTCCGGTAACAAGATTGAACACAAGAGATGAACTAGGGTTTGAGATGAGATGGTGCTGTTGAAGATGTTGATGGAGATTGCCCTCCCCAAGATGGGAGAATTGTTGGTGATGATGATAACGATGATTTCCCCCTCCGGGAGGGAAGTTCCCCCGACGGAATCATTCCGCTGGAGGGAAAAGTGCTCCTGCCCAAGTTCCGCCTCGAGACGGCGGCGCTCCATCCCGAAAGTCCTCTCCTTATTTTTTCGAGGTCAAGATGACTTATATACCAGAAGATGGGCACCGGAGGTGGGCCTGGGTGAGCACAACCCACCAGGGCGCGCCTGGGCTCCCTGGCGCGCCCAGGTGGGTTGTGCCCACCTGGTGGGCCCCTCTGGTACTTATTTGCTCCAATATTCATAAAATATTCCATAAAAATTCTCCATGAAGTTTCAGCTTGTTTGGAGTTGTGCAGAATAGGTAGCCTGACGTAGCTTTTCCGGGTCCAGATTTCCAGCTGCCGGAATTCGCCCTCTTTGTGTGGACCTTGCATATTATGAGAGAAAAGGCATTAGAATTACTCCAAAAAGTATTATTATGCATAAAACCATCATAAATAATAGTATGAAAACATGATGCAAAATGGGCGTATTAGATACGCGCGGGCAGGCGATCCCCGCCTCCCCAGCGGTGTTGGCTCAGGGCATGCGTCGCCTCAAAGGATGGCAGGTGGCTGGCCTTGCTTGCAACGCGCGGGGCGCCAAGCCCGGGGAGGGGCGCGGGCAGGAGGCCCTCAATTCTACCTCCCCCGAGGCGCCCCAGGGAGATTTTCCGGTGTATTGCGGAGTGGGCCAGCGGAGCAGGAGGCTCTGAGGGCACGCTCTCCTTGTTCGACTCCGCGGGAGTCTCTGATACGTCTCCAACGTGTCTATAATTTTTGATTGTTCCATGCTGTTATATTATCATTCTTGGATGTTTTACAATCATTTTATATCATTTTTTGATACTAACCTATTGACATAGTGCCAAGTGCTAGTTGCTGTTTTCTGCTTGTTTTTTACATCACAGAAAATCAATATCAAACGGAGTCCAAATGCAGCGAAACTTTTTGTGGATTATTTTTGGACCAGAAGACACCAGTTGGGCCAGAGAAGCACCTGGGGTTTTGCCCACCTCGATGGTCTCCTGCATCGCCTCTTCGCTCTATAAATACCTCCTTGCTCCAGAAACCCTAGGGGAGTCGACGAAATTTTATTCCAACCGCTGCAAGTTCCAGAACTACGAGATCCAATCTAGAGCCCTATTCCAACACTCTGCTGGAGGGGAACACGATCACGGAGGGGTTTATAATCCTCATTGGTGCCTCTCCGATGATGCGTTAGTAGTTCAACTCAGACTTACGGGTCCGTAGGTAGTAGCTAGATGGCTTTTTCTCGCTTTGTATCTCAATACAACGGTCTCTTGGAGATCTATTTGATGTAATGACTCTTCACGGTGTGTTTGTTGGGATCCGATGAATTGTGAGTTTATGATCAGATTTGCCTTGATTTAATATCCAATCTTGATTGTTATGGTCTCGTATTTCTTCTCTGATATTTGGCTTTTGTTTGGCCAACTTGATCTATTTATCTTGCAATGTGAAGAGGTGCTTTGTAATGGGTTCGATCTTGCGGTGTCCTTTCCCAATGACAGAAGGGGCAGCAAGGCATGCATGTATCGTTGCTATTAAGGATAAAAAGATGGGGTCTATTCCTACATGAATAGATCTTGTCTACATCATGCCATCGTTCTTATTGCATTACTCTGTTTTTCCATGAACTTAATACACTAGATGCATGTTGGATAGCAGTCGATGTGTGGAGTAATAGTAGTAGATGCAGGCAGGAGTCGGTCTACTAATCTTGGACGTGATGCCTATATACATGATCATTGTCTTGGATATCGTCATAATTATTTGCTTTTCTATCAGTTGCCCAACAGTAATTTGTCTACCCACCGTTGCTATTTTCTCGAGAGAAGCCACTAGTGAAATCTACGGCCCCCGGGTCTATTTTCCATCATATACTTTCAGATCCATATTGCCAATTGCCTTTTCTTTTATTTGCTTCTTTTATTTTCAGATCTATATTATCAAAAACCCAAAAATACCTTGCTGCGTTTTATTTACTTTTATTTGCATATATCAATCTACTACAATTTTATCCTATCCTTACGTCACTTTTTGGCACCGCTACCTGAAAGGGATTGACAACCCCTTTAACGCGCCGGGTTGCAAGTATTTGTTATTTGTGTGCAGGTACCGTTTACGTAGTGTTGCGTGCTTCTCCTACTGGTTCGATAACCTTGATCTCATCACTGAGGGAAATACCTTGCCATTGTTGTGATGCATCATCCCTTATTCCTTGGGGAAACACCGACGCATCTCAAGCGACATCAGTCTCCGGCAACCACGCCCATGGTGGCGGGAGCGGCATCTCTGGTAGGGCTAATGGCAGGCGGCCATACCCCAACTGGTTTGGTGGAGCCCGATCCACTGGGGAGTCAGGCAGGAGGCCTTACCCCGAGCGGGCCTACGCGGGATGAGATCGTCGCCTTTGGAGGGATCACGGATCCCATGTCTGACGGTTGACGGATGAGCAGCCATCTCCAGGATCAGCTAAACATAGATGACCTGCAGCTGGGGCGCGCCATGCGGGCGGCCAAGCTTCGTGACATTGAGGTCACTACCGGTATGTCAGTAAATACTTCCAATTCCATTTTGCATTTTTCCGACGATGAGATAATAAATAATGCAAATCAGTTGGGAGTTTCACTAGGTAGTAATGGAACAGAAATTGCTAAATCTGTTAATGATATACTTGATCTAGAAGCGGAGCGAGCTTTAGAGATGATTCGAAACTTAGCGGCTGTTAAACCGTTAAACGATTCGGAAATAGATGCATTGGGTGTTAGGGTTCTTGATAGTCTTTGTGCGGATCTTGCACCCCCACCAATTGAGATAGAGGAAGACAAGAGTTGTATATCTCCAAGGGGGTCGAATCACACTGATTCTTAGGCATGTAGGCTCACTGAGCTTGGTTGTATGGACCGAGTTGATGAGCAAAACAAGCCTAAGCGCAAGTGGAACCGGAAGATATATCCAGCCTCGATGTGCGCAGAAGTGCTAGAATCCGGACTACTAAAAACATTCATGATGAAATATGAAGGGAATCTTTTGGAATAGCAGAGGTCTGATGGACTTGGCTAAACGAAGGTTTCTGGCGGATGCTTCTATAGAGCACAAGTTAGATTTCATTGCCCTCTCTGAAACTGGTAGAGACAATTTTACCTCTCAGTTTCTTGGCACCTTATCGGGAGGAGTCGATTTTGATTGGCATTGCTTACCCCCAAGAGGAATATCCAGTGGGATTTTACTTGGGGTGAAGTGCGACACGTTGGAGGGTTGGAATGTTGTCAGGGGAGATTTTGCGGTTAAGTTTCAAGTCCGATCGAAGGTTGACGGTATCCAATGGGCACTCGTGGCAGTGTCTGGAGCCGCACAGCCTGAGCTAAAACCAGATTTCTTGGCGGACTTAGTCCGTATTTGTGGACATGAACAACTCCCAATCCTGGTGGGGGCGATTTTAACATTATACGACGACGGGAAGAAAAGAACAATGATAACTTTGACAGCAGATGGCCGTTTATGTTTAACACAATTATTGAAAGCCTGGATCTCAGGGAGATCGAGCTTTTTGGTAGAAAATTCACTTGGGCCAATACTTTGCCAAATCCAACATACGAGAAGTTGGATCGTGTTCTCACCAGGATGGAATGGGAGCAGAAGTTCCCCTTGGTGATGTTCCAAGCGTTGTCGCGAGGGATATCTGACCATACCCCTCTACTTGTTGACTCTGGGGAGGCAACTCATGTGGGAAATAAAAATATATTCTCTTTTGAATTAGCATGTTTTGAGAGAGAAGGTTTCTTGGATCTTATAGCACAGGAGTGGGCAAAAGATTCAGGAGGGAGATCGAGCGTAGAAAGATGGCAGAATAAGATTAGGCACTTAAGACAGTTCCTACGCGGTTGGGCCAAACATTTGGGTGATGTTTATAAGGTTGAAAAGGAAAGGCTCCTTTATCTTATTAGTACCTTAGATTTAAAAGCTGAGTCATCCATTTTAGATACCAGAGAGCTGGAATCTAAAGTGGAGGCGGAACTAAGACTGAAAGAATTGCTTCGAGAGGAAGAATTGAAGTGGCCGCCCAGAGCTAAAGTTTGAAAGGTCGTCCAAGGGGATGACAACACACAATTCTTTCATATGATTGCGAATGGCAAGCATAGGAAAAAGAAAATCTTTCAGCTAGAGCAAGATGAGGGGACGATAGTGGGACAGGAGAACCTAAAATTGTACGCCACCAATTATTACAAGCAGTTGTTTGGGGCTCCTGATGATAGTTTTGTGTCCTTAGATGAGTCGAGGTTGTCGATATACCTCAACTTGCGACGGATGAGAAAGAAATCTTAACCGCCCAGTTTTCAGAGAAAGAGGTGTTTGAGGCAATTTCACAGATGAAGAATAATAAAGCTCCTGGACCGGATGGATTTCCGGCTGAGTCCTATAAGAGGTGTTGGCATATTATTAAGGGTGATTTGCTTCCAATGTTCCATGATCTGTTTTCTGGGCATTTGCAGTTATTTCACTTGAATTTTAGAATGATAACTCTACTCCCTAAGAAAACAGACGCGGTGCGGATTGATCAGTTCCGACCGATATGTCTTCTCAATGTCAGCTTTAAAATGTTCACCAAGGTGGGGACTAATAGGCTAACGTAGATTGCACATAGTGTGGTGCAGCCATCTCAAACAGCCTTCATGCCAGACAGAAAGATCCTAGAAGAGGTTGTGGTCCTTCATGAAACGCTCCATGAGATCCATAGGAAAAAACTAAATGGAGTGGTTTTTAAGGTGGATTTTGAGAAAGCGTAGGATGAATTTAAATGGCCATTTCTCCAGTAGGCCTTGCGGATGAAAGGATTCGATCAGTCCTGGAGAAAGCAGGTAGACTCTTTCACGCAAAAAGGCAGTGTCAGAATCAAAGTGAATGATGACATAGGTCATTATTTCCAGACACATAAGGGTCTAAGGCAGGGAGAACCGATGTCACCTATTTTGTTCAACATAGTAGTGGACATGTTGACAATTCTAATAGGGAGAGCTAAAGAAAATGGCCAGGTAGGTGGTCTTGTCCCACATTTAGTGGACGGAGGAGTATCCATTTTACAGTAGGCTGATGATACTATCATCTTTATGGAGCATGATTTGGCTAAAGCAAGAAACATGAAGCTTCTGCTATGCCTATTCGAGCAGTTATCGGGGTTAAAGATTAACTTCCATAAAAGTGAATTCTTCTGCTTTGGGAGAGCTAAAGACGAACAAGAAGCTTATAAACAACTGTTTGGATGTGAATTAGGGTTGATGCCGTTTACATATTTGGGCATACCGATTCACCATCGCAAGCTTTCTAACAGCGAATGGAAGTGCATCGAGGATCGATTTGAAAAGAAACTAAGTTGCTGGAAGGGCAAACTTATGTCATATGGAGGCCGACTAATTCTCATTAATTCGGTGCTCACGAGCATGCCAATGTTTCTTTTGTCCTTCTTCGAAGTACTAGTTGGGGTTCAGAAAAGACTGGACTTCTATCGATCACGTTTTTTCTGGTAGAGTGATGAGTTAAAACAAAAATACAGACTTGCTAAATGGGATATTATCTGTAGGACAAAAGACCAAGGTGGTCTTCCAAAGGACAAAATTCATTGTTGGTAATGGTACTTCCACGAGATTCTAGGAGGATACGTGGTTAGGGGAGACACCTCTAGCTATCCAATATCCTTCTCTCTATAATATTGTTCAGCGTAGAGATGCTTACGTTGCAACAGTATTACAGAGCAACCCTTTCAATATTCAATTCAGGAGGACTTTAGTGGGAAACCGTTGGGAAGCCTGGCTCCATCTTGTGAGAAGATTGATGGAAGTTCACCTCTCTCAACAGCCAGACCAGTTGCACTGGAAACTAACTCAGAATGGAGTGTTTTCGGTAAAATCCATATATTTGGATATTATCAACTCTGGCACTATCCCTCCATCTATGTGATGTCTACTACGCAACCTTCTTCTTGTAGACGTTGTTGGGCCTCCAAGTGCAGAGGTTTGTAGGACAGTAGCAAATTTCCCTCAAGTGGATGACCTAAGGTTTATCAATCCGTGGGAGGCGTAGATTGAAGATGGTCTCTCTCAAACAACCCTGCCACCAAATAATAAAGAGTCTCTTGTGTCCCCACAACACCCAATACAATGGTAAATTGTATAGGTGCACTAGTTCGGCGATGAGATGGTGATACAAGTGCAATATGGATGGTAGAAATAGGTTTTTGTAATCTGAAAATATAAAAATAGCAAGGTAACTAATGATAAAAGTGAGCACAAACGGTATTGCAATGCTTCGAAACAAGGCCTAGGGTCCATACTTTCACTAGTGCAAGTTCTCTCAACAAGGATAACATAATTGGATCATATAACTATCCCTCAACATGCAACAAAGAGTCACTCCAAAGTCAGTAATAGCGGAGAACAAATGAAGAGATTATGGTAGGGTACGAAATCACCTCAAAGTTATTCTTTCCGATCAATCTATTCAAGAGTCCGTAGTAAAATAACACAAAGCTATTCTTTCCGTTTGATCTATCATAGAGTTCGTACTAGAATAACACCTTAAGACACAAATCAACCAAAACCCTAATGTCACCTAGATACTCCAATGCCACCTCAAGTATCCGTGGGTATGATTATACGATATGCATCACACAATCTCAGATTCATCTATTCAAACCAACACAAAGTACTTCAAAGAATGCCCCAAAGTTTCTACCGGAGAGTCAAGACGAAAACGTGTACCAACCCCTATGCATAAGTTCACGAGGTCACGGAACTCGCAAGTGATCACCAAAACATACATCAAGTGGATCACGTGAATATCCCATTGTCACCACAGATAAGCACATGCAAGACATACATCAAGTGTTCTCAAATCCTTAAAGACTCAATCCAATAAGATAACTTCAAAGGGAAACCCCAATCCATTACAAGAGAGTAGAGGGGGAGAAACATCATAAGATCCAACTATAATAGCAAAGCTCGCGATACATCAAGATCGTGCCGAATCAAGAACACGAGAGGGAGAGAGAGGGAGAGATCAAACACATAGCTACTGGTACATACCCTCAGCCCCGAGGGTGAACTACTCCCTCCTCGTCATGGAGAGTGCCGGGATGATGAAGATGGCCACCGGTGATGGATCCCCCCTCCGGCAGGGTGTCGGAATATGGTCCCGATTGGTTTTTGGTGGCTACAGAGGCTTGCAGCGGCGGAACTCCCAATCTAGGTTATGTTCTGGGGGTTTCTGTATATATAAGAGGTTTTGGCATTGGGAACAAGTCAGGGGGGTCTCTGAGGCGGCCACGAGGTAGGGGGCGCGCCCAGGGGGTAGGGCGCGCCCCCACCCTCGTGGGTGCCTCGGGACTCTTCTGGCCCATCTCTGATACTCCGTGAGCTTCTTCTGGTCCAAAAATAATCTCCGTGAAGTTTCAGGTCAATTGGACTCCGTTTGGTTTTCCTTTTCTGCGAAACTCAAAAACTAGGAAAAAACAGAAACTGGCACTGGGCTCTAGGTTATTAGGTTAGTCCCAAAAATCATATAAAATAGCATATAAATGCATATAAAACATCCTAGATGGATAATATAATAGCATGGAACAATCAAAAATTATAGATACGTTGGAGACGTATCAAGCATCCCCAAGCTTAATTCCTGCTCGTCCTCGAGTAGGTAAATGATAAAAACAGAATTTTTGATGTGGAATGCTACCTAACATATTTATCAATGTAATCTTCTTTATTGTGGCAAGAATATTCAGATCCATAAGACTCAAGATAAAAGTTTAATATTGACATAAAAATAATAATACTTCAAGCATACTAACCAAGCAATTATGTCTTCTCAAAATAACATAGCCAAAGAAAGCTCATCCCTACAAAATCATATAGTTTGGCTATGCTTCATTTTCGTCACACGATAATGCTCTCATCATGCACAACCCCGATGACAAGCCAAGCAATTGTTTCATACTTTAGTAATCTCAAACTTTTTTCAACCTTCACGCAATACATGAGCGTGAGCCATGGATATAGCACTATGGGTGGAATAGAATATAATGATGGGGGTTATGTGGAGAAGACAAAAAAGGAGAAAGTCTCACATTGACGCGGCTAATCAACGGGCTAGGGAGATGCCTATCAATTGATGTCAATGTGAGGAGTAGGGATTGCCATGCAACGGATGCACTAGACCTATAAATGTATGAAAGCTCAATAAAAGAAACTAAGTGGGTGTGCATCCAACTTGCTTGCTCACGAAGACCTATAATGAAAAATTCCCACTAGTATATGAAAGTGACAACATAGGAGACTCTCTATCATGAAGATCATGCTGCTACTTTGAAGCACAAGTGTGGTAAAAGGATAGTAGCATTGTCCCTTCTCTCTTTTTCTCTCATTTTTTTGTTTTTTTGCCTTCCTTTTTTTATTTGGCCTTTCTCTTCCTTTTTACTTTTTTACTTTTTTCTTTTTTTTCGTCCGGACTCTCATCCCGACTTGTGGGGGAATCATAGTCTCCATCATCCTTTCCTCACATGGGACAATGTTCTAATAATGAAGATCATCACACTTTTATTTACTTACAACTCAAAGATTACAACTCGATACTAGAACAAAATATGACTCTATATGAGTGCCTCCGGTGGTGTACCGGGATGAGCAATGAATCAAGAGTGACATGTATGATAAATTATGCATGGTGGCTTTGCCAGAAATATGATGTCAACTACATGATCATGCAAGGAAATATGACAATGATGAAGCATGTCATAATAAATGGAACGGTGGAAAGTTGCATGCCAATATATCTCGGAATGGCTATGGAAATGCCATAATAGGTAGGTATGGTGGCTGTTTTGAGGAAGATATAAGGAGGTTTATGTGTGATAGAGTGTATCGTATCACGGCATTTGGATGCACCGGCGAAGTTTGCACCAACTCTCGAGGTGAGAAAGGGCAATGCACGGTACCGAAGAGGCTAGCAATGATGGAAGGGTGAGAGTGCGTATAATCCATGGACTCAACATTAGTCATAATGAACTCACATACTTATTGCAAAAATCTACAAGTCATCGAAAACCAAGCATTACGCGCATGCTCCTAGGGGGATAGATTGGTAGGAAAAGACCATCACTCGTCCCCGACCGCCACTCATAAGGAAAGCAATCAAAGAACACCTCATGCTTCAAATTTGTCACACAATGTTTACCATACGTGCATGCTACGGGACTTGCAAACCTCAACACAAGTATTTCTCAATTCCATAATTACTCCACTAGCACGACTCTAATATTACCATCCTTATATCTTAAAACAATTATCAAGTATCAAACTTCACATAGTATTCAATGCACTTTATATGAAAGTTTTTATTATACCCATCTTGGATGCCTATCATATTAGGACTAGTTTCATAACCAAAGTTACCATGCTGTTCTAAAAGACTCTCAAAATAATATAAGTGAAGCATGAGAGCTCAATAATTTCTATAAAATAAAACCACCACCGTGCTCTAAGAAGATATAAGTGAAGCACTAGAGCAAATGACAAACTACTCCAAAAGATATAAGTGAAGATCAATGAGTAGTTGAATAATTATGTAACTATGTGAAGACTCTCTAACAATTAAGAATTTCAGATCTTGGTATTTTATTCAAACAGCAAGAAAAACAAAAGAAAATAAAATGACGCTCCAAGCAAAACACATATCATGTGGTGAATAAAAATATAGCTCCAAGTAAAGTTACCGATGAACGAAGAAGAAAGAGGGGATGCCATCCGGGGCATCCCCAAGATTAGGCTCTTGGTTGTCCTTGAATATTACCTTGGGGTACCTTGGGCATCCCCAAGCTTAGGCTCTTGCCACTCCTTATTCTATAGTCCATCGAATCTTTACCCAAAACTTGAAAACTTCACAACACAAAACTCAACAGAAA
Organism: Triticum aestivum; assembly: GCF_018294505.1. Classification (NCBI taxonomy): domain Eukaryota; kingdom Viridiplantae; phylum Streptophyta; class Magnoliopsida; order Poales; family Poaceae; genus Triticum; species Triticum aestivum. The sequence continues at coordinate 323,438,369 of NC_057805.1, forward strand.
ACTCGTAAGCTCCGTTAGTATAAGAAAATAAATCACCACTTAGGTACTGTTGTGAACTCATTCTAAATTCATATTGGTGTAATATCTACTGTATTCCAACTTCTCTATGGTTCATACCCTCCGATACTACTCATAGATTCATCAAAATAAGCAAACAACACAATGAAAACAGAATCTGTCAAAAACAGAACAGTCTGTAGTAATATGTATCAAACGTGTACTTCTGGAGCTCCAAAAATTCTGAAATAAATTGGTGGACCTGAGGAATTTGTCTATTAATCATCTGCAAAAAGAATCAACATAAAAGCACTCTCCAGTAAAAAATGGCAGCTAATCTCGTGAGCGCAAAAGTTTCTGTTTTTTACAGCAAGATCGCTAAGACTTCACCCAAGTCTTCCCGAAGGTTCTATGTAGCGACCAGACCTCAAATGGTCTGTGCTACTGTGCACCAGTGTCATACCTGGATCAGTAATGCTGACACGCATAGTACAAATGGAGGATTTATAACAGAGTAGCAATCACACACTTATTACATCGAATATCTCCGAAGAGAAATAGTATGATAAATATGGCTTAAGGCCATCTAAATACGATAACAGCGGAAGACTTGGAAGATAAGTGAGTCCATCAACTCCAACGGCATCACTGAGTATAAGACCACGACCTAAGGCACCTTACTCGTCGTCTGAAAAGTCTGCAACATGAAACGTTGCAGCCCGAAATGGGTCAGCACATGGAATATGCTGGCAATGTAACACATAGAGAATAATGAACATAATACTGCTATACTACATGCATATATGGCTGGTGGAAAGCTCTATGGTTACAGTTTTGCGAAAAGCCAATTTTTCCCTACTGCAACGGAATAAATTTTATTTAACTATCATGGTGGTTGTTGAACATTGAGATGGTTGACAGCATCTCAATCCCAATTAAGTAACATCATTAAACCCAACAAAATTAATTAAAGTAACATGATGAGATTCACATGATAATCCAAGTACTAGATACTCAAGTTGTCCATAACCGGGGACACGGCTAACCATGATTAGTTTGTACACTCTGCAGAGGTTTGTGCACTTTTCCCCACAAGACTCGATCGCCTCCGCTTGATTCTCGCACTACATGATGTTTGAGAAACGGATGACCGAGACACAGTCTTTCAGAAGTGTTTGCACCTTACGTATGGGTAGACAGTTACACCTACTTTCCCCTACATCTGCTAGTCTACCACTGTAAGAGTTCACACAACTTAATCAACTATGCTAGAGCCCATAATAGCTTGCGGCTGCACACGGAAGTTTCTAGCATGAATAATCTTATGACCCCTTTGAACCTGGGTGGCGGTCCAAAAGAAAAACAGGCAATCCTGGAATACCCAGGTACCTCAATCCACCCAGATGTGAGTTTTAGTTGCCACCTTAAGTAAACCATTATTAACAATCTCACATCTGTCATGAATATCTCTCAAAACCCAATCCACGTCTACGAGCATAGCATGGCAATATAATAGCAACGTGGAAGTAACTCCCAAGGGTTTGATAATAAACAGGGCAATAGGTACTACCTCAACTACTTCCCAATTCCCACAGTTTAATTAGATCCTAATCATGCAATGTTTGAGGAATAGATCTAATGCAATAAAAACTGGGTATGGAAGGTATGATCAAAGTGTTACTTGCCTTGCTGATGATCCACAAAACCTAGCGATTCGAAGTAACAAGCGGCGCACTCCGGGTACTCTATCGCAAACAAACAAGCAAACAATAAGTACTCATCTAATGCACAGGTAAAACTCAAATGAAAGATCCAACCAGAAAGTTCAACTTAAGAACTCCGGTTTGCAAAAAGAATCAACTCGAACGAAGCAACGAAAGTCAAACGGCGAAAGAAACAAGCTTCGTTTACTAATCTGGATCTAGGTCAAATTTACAGTAGCAAAAACTTGTTTGAGTAGGTCAAACGGAAAGAGAATTTCGAGACGAAACTCTAGGCGCTTGAATCGCCTGATTCCGATAAACGAGCGAAAAGTTAAACAAAAACGAAGATCCGATCAGAAATCGAGATCTGAAATAATCAGGAAAAATCCGACGAAAAAGAAAAACTGACGAACGATTAAAGAACGGACGTTCGTTAACAGAGAAAATCCGACGAACACGTTCGTTGAAACGAACGGGTCGGTGAACGTTCACTAAATAATAAAACCGAAGAAAAATAAACCGATCTAGGGTTTTTTTTCTTTTCAGAAAACCGGCAAACGGCATCGGGACGATACCTCGTCGGGACGGGCTCCGGCGGGGTCCGGCGAGGGGGCGGCGAACGACGGCGGAGTGCGGCGGGGCTTGGGGTGGCGAGGGGGCGGCGAACGGCGGCGTGCGGCGGCGAACGGCGGCGGCCTTTGGGCGGCGGGGCTCCGGCTCCGGCGGGCTCGGCTCGGGGCGGGGTCGGCGGGTAAAGGGGTGAAGGGGGGTATATAAGGAGGGGGGCTGCTTGGAGGAGGGGTAAGGCGGCGGCGGAGGGGTGTCCGTGCCGGACACGGCGGCGGCGGGCGGCGTGCGCGCGGAGGAGACGCGGGGATGGGCCGGCGGCTCGGCTGGGCCTCGGCCCGGTCGGGCGCGGCGCGATTTTTTTTAAACATCCCGCCGAGAAAAATTCATAGAAAAATAAACAAATTTTCCCCGTCTAGTTAAAATAATTAGAACAGGGTGAACATTTTTTTGACACAAAAATGCAGTTTTGAAAACATGCAATTTTTTTAATGCAATTAAAATTGCAAATAAAATCCGAATAAAATCCAATAAATGATTTTAATATTTTTCCTCCAATATTTCAATTGTTTTGGAGAAGTCATATTTTCTCCTCTCATTAAATTTTAAATGAAATACTTTTCCGGAGAGAAAATAATTAAAACCAAAATCCTCGTTTTATTATTTGATGAAAATCAAATATGAAAAATTCGAGAAAATCCCCAACTCTCTCCGAGGGTCCTTGAGTTGCTTAGGATTTATCGAGGATTTGTCAGAAATGCAATAAAATTATGATATGCAATGATGATCTATGTATAACATTCCAAATTGAAAATTTGGGATGTTACATTCTACTTGGCACAAACACTAATTAAAACATAAAACCACATCTAAACAGAGACTAGATGAATTATTTATTACTAAACAGTAGCAAAAAGCAAAGAAAAACATAAAATTGGGTTGCCTCCCAACAAGCATTATTGTTTAACGCCCCTAGCTAGGCATGATGATTTCAATGATGCTCACATAAAAGATAAGAATTGAAACATAAAGAGAGCATCATGAAGAATATGACTAGCAAATTTAAGTCTAACCCACTTCCTATGCATAGGGATTTTGTGAGCAAACAACTTATGGGAACAATAATCAACTAGCGTAGGAAGGCAAAACAAGCATAGCTTCAAGATTTTAAGCACATAGAGAGAAAATTTGATATTATTGCAATTCCTACAAGCATATATTCCTCCCTCATAATAATTTTCAGTAGCATCATGAATGAATTAAACAATATAACCATCACATAAAGCATTATTTTCATGATCTACTTGCATAAATTTTTTACTACTCTCCACATAAGCAAAATTCTTCTCATTCGGAATAGTGGGAGTATCATAAGAGACTCGAATACTATAAATTGTTTCCACATTAAAAGAGTAATGTTCAGAAAAAGGGTAATCATAATCATGACAAGTTTTATAAATATAATCATCACTACTTTCTATATCATAAGTGTCATCACAATAATCATCATAAATAGGAGGCATGCTATCATCATAATAAATTTGCTCATCAAAACTTGGGAGGCTAAAAATATCATCTTCATTAAACATAGCATCCCCAAGCTTGGGACAAACATTAATTGCAGCAAATATATTCTCAAACATGTCATTCTCATCAAACATAGCATCCCCAAGCTTGGGCCTTTTCATATCATAAGCATAATCACTCTCATCATTAATAGTATGGATAGCACCAATAGTATAGCAATTATCATCATCACAATGAGTAATAGGAGCAACATCATTTGGGAGGGATTTTTTATTCTTCACATCATGTGTGGGTTTAACCCTCTTTTTTGAGCTCCTTATTAATGAGATTGGTTGAATAGAAAGCTCCTCCTCGTTACCTGATTCATCATAAGAAATAATAGGAGGATATTGGGAGGTCTCTTCCCTTTCATTAGTATACTCTTCATCTTCTATTTGTTTTCTTTTCTTTATGTAATTGGCAATATAAGGATTTTCAATGCAATTCATCGCACAATACATAAAAATCTCTTCTAGATCAAAATCAAGAACTTTATCAAGGACAAATTCTGGCATATCCTTAGTTATACATTTCATTTCTTCATAACCCAAAAGCAAACTAATTTCATTATGATGTGCAAGGGAAATCAAGTCATCACAATTTTTGGACACGATACGATCATGAAACAATTTACAATGGATATTTAAATGACCACGTTCATTGCAAAGTTCACAAGGATGATTAAGAAAATTTAAATTTTCAGCACAAACATCTAGCCTTTCTTGCAACCATTTGGTTTCTAAATACTTATGCCTCTTGCAAAATCTATCTTCCATATTTGGTGTGTACTTGCAAACTCTATGCACTCCACAAAAATTGACATGCTTATAAGAGACATTTTCATCATGACTAGTGCAATCATCATTAGTACTATAGATATTCAAAGAGTTCGTACTAACAACATTTCAATTATGCTCATCATTCAAAGATTTAGTGGCAAACATTCTAATGCATTCTTCCTCTAGCAATTGAGCACAATTATCCTTACCATCATTTTCACGAAAGATATTAAAAAGATGAAGCATATGAGGCACCCTTAATTCCATTTTTTGTAGTTTTCTTTTATAGACTAAACTATTGATAAAACAAGAAACAAAAAGATTCGATTGCAAGATCTAAAGATATACCTTCAAGCACTCACCTCCCCGGCAACGGCGCCAGAAACTGCTTGATGTCTACTACGCAACCTTCTTCTTGTAGACATTGTTGGGCCTCCAAGTGCAGAGGTTTGTAGGACAGTAGCAAATTTCCCTCAAGTGGATGACCTAAGGTTTATCAATCCGTGGGAGGCGTAGGTTGAAGATGGTCTCTCTCAAGCAACCCTGCAACCAAATAACAAAGAGTCTCTTGTGTCCCCAACACACCCAATACAATGGTAAATTGTATAGGTGCACTAGTTCGGCGAAGAGATGGTGATACAAGTGCAATATGGATGGTAGAAATAGGTTTTTGTAATCTGAAAATATAAAAATAGCAAGGTAACTAATGATAAAAGTGAGCACAAACGGTATTGCAATGCTTCGAAACAAGGCCTAGGGTTCATACTTTCACTAGTGCAAGTTCCCTCAACAAGGATAACATAATTGGATCAAATAACTATCCCTCAACATGCAACAAAGAGTCACTCCAAATTCACTAATAGCAGAGAACAAACGAAGAGATTATGGTAGGGTACGAAACCACCTCAAAGTTATTCTTTCTGATCAATCTATTCAAGAGTCCGTAGTAAAATAACACGAAGCTATTCTTTCTGTTCGATCTATCATAGAGTTTGTACTAGAATAACACCTTAAGACACAAATCAACCAAAACCCTAATGTCACCTAGATACTCCAATGTCACCTCCTATCCGTGTGTATGATTATACGATATGCATCACACAATCTCAGATTCATCTATTCAAACCAACACAAAGTACTTCAAAGAGTGCCCCAAAGTTTCTACCGGAGAGTCAAGACGAAAACGTGTGCCAACCCCTATGCATAAGTTCACAAGGTCACGGAACTCGCAAGTTCATCACCAAAATATACATCAAGTGGATCACGTGAATATCCAATTGTCACCACAGATAAGCACATGCAAGACATACATCAAGTGTTCTCAAATCCTTAAAGACTCAATCCAATAAGATAACTTCAAAGGGAAAACTCAGTCCATTACAAGAGAGTAGAGGGGGAGAAACATCATAAGATCCAACTATAATAGCAAAGCTCGCGATACATCAAGATCGTGCCGAATCAAGAACACGAGAGGGAGAGGGAGAGAGAGATCAAACACATAGCTACTGGTACATACACTCAGCCCCGAGGGTGAACTACTCCCTCCTCATCATGGAGAGCGCCGGGATGATGAAGATGGCCACCGGTGATGGATCCCCCCTCCGGCAGGGTGCCGGAACATGGTCCCGATTGGTTTTTGGTGGCTACAGAGGCTTGCGGCGGCAGAACTCCCGATGTAGGTTATGTTCTGGGGGTTTCTGTATATATAAGAGGTTTTGGCATTGGGAACAAGTCAGGGGGGTCTCTGAGGCGGCCACGAGGTAGGGGGGGCGCGCCCCCCACCCTCGTGGTGCCTCGGGACTCTTCTGGCCCATCTCCGATACTCCGTGGGCTTCTTCTGGTCCAAAAATAATCTCCGTGAAGTTTCAGGTCAATTGGACTCCGTTTGGTTTTCCTTTTCTGCGAAACTCAAAAACAAGGAAAAAACAAAAACTGGCACTAGGCTCTAGGTTGATAGGTTAGTCCCAAAAGTCATATAAAATAACATAGAAATGCATATAAAACATCCTAGATGGATAATATAATAGCATGGAACAATAAAAAATTATAGATACGTTGGAGACGTATCACTATGCATATTTGGAAAGTCAAAGTGCCCTTCAAAATTATAGTGTTTATGTGGTTTGTCCACAAGCAAGTCATTCTAACTAAGGACAATTTGGCAAAACGTAATTGGACAGGATCGCGAAGATGTTGTTTCTGCGAACATGATGAATATGTCAAACACCTCTTTCTCGATTGCCCAATGGCAAAAAATTTATGGCGGTCTGTTCACATAGCGTTTAACATTACTCCTCCGAATACCATCCACATGTTATTCGGGACGTGGCTGGATGGAGGCGAATCAGAAACCACGAACCTTATCCGTGTAGGAGTATGTGCTTTATTATGGGCTATATGGAACTGCAGGAATGATTTGGTTTTAACAGAACAACACATATTCATTTCTTGCAGGTTATTTTTCGGGCCACTAGACTTATCCGTATGTGGTCGCTACTCACTCCGACGGATACCAGGGAGCGTATGGTTACTGGGTCTATCCATTGGGAGACGGTAGCACGGGCTATCTTCAACCGGTTTGGATGGCGGTCATGTAATAGGATAGGTGTCCAGTGTCCTATCTATCTTTATTCCGCCGGTTGTGGCTATCCCGTTTTCATGCTTTTAGCTCTTTGTGAGCCATTTTTGTATTTCGAGACTTGGAGACTTTGTTGAACTATTTGCTTTTTAATAAGATGGCCGCATGCATCTTTTTGATGCAGAGGCCAGGGGATAACCTCCTTTAAAAAAAAGCCAAACATGACGACCTGGATTTGACCGTAACAAACTTGTAGCTATGTTATGAGCATCTACATTCGATTCCCTGCATTCATGGCAGAAGACAACCATCATCGCCTCCCAATCGAGAGGCCCCGAGAAACTTTGGGGAATTCCGCCGAACACATCGCAGGCACCGACCTCAATTTTTGCTAACGAAGGTCACCGAGGCTGCGACACTCGCTGGAGGCCGAGGGAAGTCATTGGAAGGGAAGTAGGGGTCGAAGGGGAGCCAAGGCGATACCATGTTCGGTGGCATGGAGGCGCCCAAGCGCCATGAGATTGTCCCGGGCAACGCCGATGTGTTGGTCGTTGCTAGGCTCGCGTACATCGACTGACTCCTACATTACTGCAGGATGCTGCTAACGCGACACTATGATCAGAAACCCGTTGACAAAACTATGTGCGATGCATTAATCGCAAACGGTGATGTAAAATAACCATTAAAAAAATATGCAAAACTTTTGCGATGAAGGATACATCAAACATGGTTCAGATTTTAGTTGCGTGTGCGATGAGGGGCATACGGTTCAGTTCAATGAACTATTTGTAATGAGGCAGAACAAAAGAAATGAATAGCCAGATGAAGGCGTGTGCGATATAGGGCATACAGTTCACTTGGATAAACTGTTTGTGATGAGGCGGAACAACAGAAACAGGCGGCCAGATGAAGGTGTGTGCGATATACGGCATACAGTTCACTTGGATGAACTATTTGTGTTGAGCCTAGAGAACAGAAACGGTTCAACTTGACAAGATGTGTGTGATACGCGGCAAATAGGTCTATAATCGGAAATGTGTGGGAAGACCGATAACAACACAGACGATTCATGTTAACAAGCCATGTGTGTTGTGAGCAAACGATTGCTGGTATACAATTGTTAGTGATTGATGAAATCATCACCGACGGGTTCCATTGTTTAGTTCGTATGCGATGTGATTTGCTCTGTCTATAGAGCATCAACATATATACTTAAAAAGACAGCATTGCAAAACCAAATTAAGCATACAATTACACAAGTGACTACACACATAACATTTTCACACACCAAAGTAAGCAATTACATACATACTAAACTAGGAGAAATGAGGATTTAATCATCTACTTATTGTTGCGATGATGCTTGCCATTGCTCTGCTTCCGGCTAGATCCCTGGCCGTTTTGGGGAAGGAGGCACTTCCTCATGTCAACGATCCGCCTATACATCTCATAGCTCGTGTACGCCTCCTTGGCCGCGTACACGACGTGAGCTTTGTCTAGTTTCTCCATCCAGGACGAGTGCCAGGCACGCTTGTCCTTGTTGCAGGAATCCTTCATGTCTCTGTAGTAGGGGTCAATGATGGCCTCGGCGAGGTGAACTAGTGGGTCCTTCTCATGCTCGTTGCTGCCCCAGATCTTGTACTGGCCCTGGATGTCGACAAGATTCTGGTAGGCGATGCACGAATTTTTGAGCACCTTTACATTGTTGGTGATGTCCACCGTAGCGAACATGTAATGGGGGCCGTTGACAAACCTGGCGAAACACTCGCAAGGCCTTGTGGCCAAGCAGTAGTGGTAGATGAGGACGTGGTTGCACACACACATCTGGGCGACGGTGACCTTGGGACGAGACCCAGCACGAGCGCGGGTGTAGTCGAGGTCGAACCCGACCACCTTGTACTTCTCCTCGACAAGCAACAACTCCATGATGTGGATGGAGTGCTCCACCCAGACCGGGTTGTTGGTGTACACTGCCGAGAGCTCCGTGAACCTTCTGTGGGTGTCCACCACGGCATGCATGGTGAATTGCTTCTCGCCGTCGGGAGCCGCTCGAAGCGCCATTGGAGCCGCGCGGGATACCCTCTAAGAATTTGTCGTGGTGGGTGTGCTTTTTGCAATGGTGGGGCGCGATCGAAAGGTTGAAGATACACAAGGCTTAAATGGCCACTGTAATAAATGGGGGTCGTACGGCCTGTAATCGTCATGTCTTGTCACCGCGTCATAGCGGAGGATTCCAGTGCACGCTTGACAACACCGCACCGCGCGCGTTTCATTTGACCACGCGTGGGCTCGAAGAGGCGCCAAATGTATCGTCGGTGAACCTATTCCCCTGCTACCGCGCAAGCTTCCTCACCGGCTAGTTTGGCCACACATCGGCTAGAAGAGGGACAAATCGTGGGCGTTTATTGGCAAAACGCTTTGTAAAAACGAAGTGTGTGGAATGACTTCGGTCATAAGTTTAACCGTGGGTGATGAGGTCAAAGTTACACAGAAGGGCGATGATGGAAACTCGAGTGCGATAATTAATTCTGCGCTCTATAGGGCACACGGTTGAAGAAACCAACTATGTGCAATAATGTCGAAGATCGCAGTCAAGTTAGCTATACAGATCGTGTGCTATGAGATAGACAAGGTAAACAGATTCGAGAATGGTTAATAAAATCTAAATGCATTGCATATTAAGGTCAAAATAGTGCTACCAATATACGAATCTCATACGGTGCCATTTCAACGATTGTACCACAAAAGCTCGAAATATTACAAGGTTCAAATTTCAGAGTTATATGGCTCAAATTCGAAGATTACAAGGTTCAAACTGATATTAGAAATGAAATTCAGCTCATCGGGTGCAAACGCTTGTGCTGATCCGCCGAACATGGATATCAGAGAGGTTCAAACTAATATTACCACTTGTAAGTTGATCACCCACAAGTATAGGGGATCAGTTGTAGCCTCTTTCGATAAGTAAGAGTGTCGAACCCAACGAGGAGCTAAAGGTAGAACAAATATTCCCTCAAGTTCTATCGACCACCGATACAACTCTACGCACGCTTAACGTTCGCTTTACCTAGAACAAGTATGAAACTAGGAGTACTTTGTAGGTGTTGTTGGATAGGTTTGCAAGATAATAAAGAGCGCGTAAATAAAATGTAGAGGCTGTTTAGATGAAGACACAACTAAGTTAGTTTTAGTAGAGAGCTTTTTGTCACACAAGAAAGTTATTTGTCCCTAGGCAATCGATAACTAGACCGGTAATCATTATTGCAATTTTATTTGAGGGAGAGGCATAAGCTAACATACTTTCTCTTCTTGGATCATATGCACTTCTGATTGGAACTCTAGCAAGCATCCGCAACTACTAAAGATCATTAAGGTAAAACCCAACCATAGCATTATAAGGCATCAAGTCCTCTTTACTCCCATACGCAAACAACCTACTTACTCGGGTCTGTGCTTCTGTCACTCACGCCACCCACCATAAGCAAATCATGAACATATTGCAAACCCTACAGTGGGGATCCCTCACGCTTGCGCGACACGGAGAGCACCATAGGACAGCACCAATAATAAAACATGCAACTCAAACCAATCACGATCATCAATTAACCCATAGGACAAAACGGATCTACTCAAACATCATAGGATAGCCATACATCATTGGGAAATAATATATAGCGTTGAGCACCATGTTTAAGTAGAGATTGCAGCGGGTAAAAGAGGGGTTACACCGCTGCATAGAGGGGGGAAGAGTTGGTGATGACGGCGGTGAAGTTGTTGGTGTAGATCGTTGTCGCGATGATGGCCCCGGCGGCGTTCCGGCGCCACCGGGAGAGAGGGGGAGAGAGCCCCCCTTTCTCTTCTTCTTCCTTGACCTTCCCCCTAGATGGGAGAAGGGTTTCCCCTCTGGTCCATGGCCTCCATGGCGGCGGTGGGGCGAGAGCCCCTCCGAGATTGGATCTCTCTCTGTTTCCTTCTGTTTCTGCGCTCTCTGATTCTGCCCTTTCACCGTTTCTTAAATTCCCGGAGATCCATAACTCCGATTGGGCTGAAATTTTGACACGATTTTTATCCGGATATTGGCTTTCTTGCAGCGAAAGAAGGGCACCAACCACCTTAAGGAGTGGCCACGAGGGTCCAGGGCGTGCCCCAGGGGCGCGCCCCTCACCCTCGTGGCCCTACCCCCTGGGGCGCGCCCCTCACCCTCGTGGGCCCCTCGGGCATCGTCTCGCGTTGATTCCACTTCCCAAAAATTCACATATATTCCAAAAAAAATCTCCGTAAGTTTTTATCCCGTTTGGACTCCGTTTGATATGGATTTTCTGTGAAACAAAAAACATGCAACAAACAGGAACTAGCACTGGGCACTGGATCAATATGTTAGTCCCAAAAATAGTATAAAAAGTTGCCAAAAGTATGTAAAAGTTGTAGAATATTGGCACGGAACAACAAAAAATTATAGATACGACGGAGACGTATCAGCATCCCCAAGCTTAATTCCTGCTTGTCCTCGACTAGGTAAATGATAAAAAGATAATTTTTATGTGGAATGCTACCTAGCATAATCTTGATCATGTAATCTAATCATGGCATGAATATTAAGACACGAGTGATTCAAAGCAATAGTCTATCATTTGACATTAAGACAATAATACTTCAAGCATACTAATAAAGCAATCATGTCTTTCAAAATAACATGGCCAAAGAAAGTTATCCCTACAAAATCATATAGTCTGGCTATGCTCCATCTTCACCACACAAAATATTCAAATCATGCACAACCCCGATGACAAGCCAAGCAATTGTTTCATACTTTTGATGTTCTCAAACCTTTTCATCTTTCACGCAATACATGAGCGTGAGCCATGGATATAGCACTATAGGTGGAATAGAATATGATGGTGGAGGTTGTGTGGAGAAGACAAAAAGGAAGAAAGTCTCACATCGACGCGGCTAATCAACGGGCTATGGAGATGCCCATCAATTGATGTCAATGCGAGGAGTAGGGATTGCCATGCAACAGATGCACTAAGAGCTATAAGTGTATGAAAGCTCAAACTGAAAACTAAGTGGGTGTGCATCCAACTTGCTTGCTCATGAAGACCTAGGGCATTTGAGGAAGCCCATCGTTGGAATATACAAGTCAAGTCCTATAATGAAAATTCCCACTAGTATATGAAAGTGATAACTCAAGAGACTCTCTATATGAATAACATGGTGCTACTCTGAAGCACAAGTGTGGTAAAAGGATAGTAACATTGTCCCTTCTCTCTTTTCTCTCATTTTTATTTTTTTAATTTTTCTCTTTTTTTCCTTTTTTGTAGGCTTCTTTGGCCTCTCTTTTTTTGGGGGGGCTTCTTTGGCCACTTTTATTTTGATAACCTCACATGGGAAAATGTTCTAATAATGATCATCACACTTTTATTTACTTACAACTCAATATTACAACTCGATACTAGAACAAAGATATGACTCTATATGAATGCGTCCGGCGGTGTTCCGGGATGTGCAATGATCTAGCGTAGCAATGAAATCAAAAAACGGACAAGCCCTGAAAACATCGTGCTAGCTATCTTACGATCATGCAAAGCAAGATGACAATAAATTCTCAAGTCATGTATATGAAGATGATGGAAGTTGCATGGCAATATATCTCGGAATGGCTATGGAAATGCCATAATAGGTAGGTATGGTGGCTGTTTTGAGGAAGATATAAGGAGGCTTATGTGTGATAGAGCGTATCGTATCATGGGGTTTGGATGCACCGGCGAAGTTTGCACCAACTCTCGAGGTGAGAAAGGGCAATGCACGGTACCGAAGAGGCTAGCAATGATGGAAGGGTGAGAGTGCGTATAATCCATGGATTCAACATTAGTCATAAAGAACTCACATACTTATTGCAAAAGTCTATTAGCTATCGAAACAAAGTACTACGCGCATGCTCCTAGGGGGGGTAGATTGGTAGGAAAAGACCATCGCTCGTCCCCGACCGCCACTCATAAGGAAGACAATCAATAAATAAATCATGCTCAGACTTCCTTACATAACGGTTCACCATACGTGCATGCTACGGGAATCACAAACGTCAACACAAGTATTTCTACAGTCCACAATTACCCACTAGCATGACTCTAATATCACCATCTTTATATCGCAAAACTATTGCAAGGAATCAAACATATCATATTCAGTGATCTACAAGTTTTATGTAGGATTTTATGACTAACAATGTGAATGACCAATTCCTGTCAACTCTCTAAATAGATATAAGTGAAGCAACTGAGTTTAATTCTTTCTACAAAAGATATGCCCACGCTCTAACAAATATAAGTGAAGCAAAAGAGCATTCTACAAATGGCGGTTTTCTATGTGTAGGGAAATAGGCAATCCAAAATTCAAAAGATATAAGTGAAGTGCAAAGAGCATTCTATAAATCAACCAAGGACTATCTCATACCATCATGGTGCATCAAAGAAAAGTGAAAACTAAATTCAAAAGACGCTCCAAGATTTGCACATATCACATGAACGAACCGAAACCGTAAACATACCGATACTTGTTGAAGAAAGATGGGATGCCTTCCGGGGCATCCCCAAGCTTAGATGCTTGAGTCTCCTTGAATATTTACTTGGGGTGCCTTGGGCATCACCAAGCTTGAGCTCTTGCCTCTCCTCCTTCTCCTCATATCGAGACCTCCTCGATCCTTGATCACTTCATCCACACAAAACTCAACAGAAAGTTTGGTAAGATCCGTTAGTATAATAAAGCAAATCACTACTCTAAGTACTATTGCAAACCAATTCATATTTAGTTTTTGCATTATAGATACTGTAATATAACTTTTCCATGGCTTAATCCACTGATAGAAACCAATAGTTTCATCAATACAAGCAAGCAATGCATCAAAAACAGAATCTGTCTTAAACAAGACAGTCTGTAGTAATCTGCACATTCACCATACTTCTGGTACTCCAAAAATTCTGAAAAAATAGGAAAAATAAAAAATTTGTATATAAAGACAGTGCAAAAAGTTTCAGAACCGTTTGACGCTCCAGTAAAAAAATTAAAATCATGCACTACAGCCAAAGTTTCTGTTTTGCACCGCACAAACCAACAAGCAATGTAAACATCCTAAAGGCAAATCTTGGCACATTATTTTTATAATACAATGGAATTGTACAAGGGGATAATTATTTTTGTTGAAAATTTTCTGTAATCAAGGTTCACAAAGTTTCTGTGAGCATGAACAAAGTTCAAGGAGCTCCCTCACTTCAACAATGCTTGCCTCTCTCACTTTCACTTTCCTTTTTGAAAAGTTTTGGGTTCCCCTCTATATTTTTTTGTTTTTAAACTCTATAAAAGCACTCAAGAGAAATAAATGAATCTCTAGAACTTCCGGGTTGCCTCCCTGGAAGCGCTTTCTTTAAAGCCATTAAGCTAGGCATAAGGTGCTCAAGGAATGAATCCACCCGGATCCCAAGGTATATCAAAGCCAATTTGAATTAGAAATGATTTGGCATTTAGTAGTGAGCACAAACCAACATATATCAAGCAATGACAAAGTCTAACCCTCTTCCTATGCATCGACATGTCATACAAGAACAACTCATGCACATCAAGTAAAGGCCAAAGCATAGCATAAGAAGTTTCTTGCAATTTTATCGTGTTGGAAACATAGAGAGGCGGAGATGTAGTTCCTCTCTCATAATAATTGCAAGTAGGAGCAGCAAGCACATGCATATTATATTCATCAAAATTATCATGTGCAACGGTAAAAGGCCACCCATCAATATAATCCTTAATAAGTGCAAACTTCTCCGATATAGTGTAGTTTGGAGAATTCAAAAAGATAATAGGACTATCATGTGTGGGTGCAATAGCAACAATTTCATGTTTAACATAAGGAACAATAGCAAGTTCATCTCCATAAGCATAATTCATATTGGCATCTTGGCCACAAGAATAGCAAGCATCAAGTTCATCAAAAAGGGATATTTCAAACGAATCAACGGGATCATAGCAATTAACATGGCATTCATCCTTCGGTAAGAACGAAGGGACATTAAATAATGTATGAGTTGGAGAGTTACTCTCATTAGAAGGTGGGCATGGGTAGCTAATCCGATCTTCCTCCTTTTGTTCTTCGCTCTCCTCATCATCTTTTTCATCCAATGAGCTCACAGTTTCATCAATTTCTTCTTCCATAGACTCCTGCAAAATATTAGTCTCTTCTCGGACAGCGGAGACTTTCTCAATAAATTCATCAATATCATAATTGTATTTATAATTCTCATAGCAATATTTAAGGATAGCTAAATTTTCAGGTCTATAAACTGAATCATCAAAATCTTCAAACTCTTTAAACAAAGATTCAATTTCACATGCACCCTTAAAAGCAACAAATTCTTCTATTCGTTCCACATCATAGTAATCATATATACCATTAGCATAAGAAGCTAAGGTTTCATTATCATTACATTTGCATGAAAAGGGAAGGTGTGGAGCCTTCATCCTAGAGCAACAAGTATAATCATATCTCAAGCATGGTTGCCGAGCATACCAACGCAACATATAAATTTGATCCCATAATAGTTTCCCTTTTGAGTCAAGCGATAATCCCTAAAGTATTCACGTTGATCCAACGTGTCTCCCATTATATAATTGAATGGGGTTTTCTCATGATTATTAAAGTAGTGCATAATATCTTTCACATAATGAGCATCGAGGGTTTTAGGAGGTTCCCCATCTCCGTGAGTAGCAAGTAAACCTAATTTTTTTGGTATTTCATGTTCCATATCCATAACTAAAGATAGAGAACAACTTAGAACAGCAAATAAAATGCACTTAGTGATAAAGCAAACAAGCACACACGAGAATATTCACCCCACGCTATTGCTCCACGGCAACGGCGCCAGAAAAAGGTCTTGATAACCCACAAGTATAGGGGATCAGTTGTAGACTCTTTCGATAAGTAAGAGTGTCGAACCCAACGAGGAGCTAAAGGTAGAACAAATATTCCCTCAAGTTCTATCGACCACCGATACAACTCTACGCACGCTTAACGTTCGCTTTACCTAGAACAAGTATGAAACTAGGAGTACTTTGTAGGTGTTGTTGGATAGGTTTGCAAGATAATAAAGAGCGCGTAAATAAAATGTAGAGGCTGTTTAGATGAAGACACAACTAAGTTAGTTTTAGTAGAGAGCTTTTTGTCACACAAGAAAGTTATTTGTCCCTAGGCAATCGATAACTAGACCGGTAATCATTATTGCAATTTTATTTGAGGGAGAGGCATAAGCTAACATACTTTCTCTTCTTGGATCATATGCACTTATGATTGGAACTCTAGCAAGCATCCGCAACTACTAAAGATCATTAAGGTAAAACCCAACCATAGCATTATAAGGCATCAAGTCCTCTTTACTCCCATACGCAAACAACCTACTTACTCGGGTCTGTGCTTCTGTCACTCACGCCACCCACCATAAGCAAATCATGAACATATTGCAAACCCTACAGTGGGGATCCCTCACGCTTGCGCGACACGGAGAGCACCATAGGACAGCACCAATAACAAAACATGCAACTCAAACCAATCACGATCATCAATTAACCCATAGGACAAAACGGATCTACTCAAACATCATAGGATAGCCATACATCATTGGGAAATAATATATAGCGTTGAGCACCATGTTTAAGTAGAGATTGCAGCGGGTAAAAGAGGGGTTACACCGCTGCATAGAGGGGGGAAGAGTTGGTGATGACGGCGGTGAAGTTGTTGGTGTAGATCGTTGTCGCGATGATGGCCCCAGCGGCGTTCCGGCGCCACCGGGAGAGAGGGGGAGAGAGCCCCCCTTTCTCTTCTTCTTCCTTGACCTTCCCCTAGATGGGAGAAGGGTTTCCCCTATGGTCCATGGGCTCCATGGCGGCGGTGGGGCGAGAGCCCCTCCGAGATTGGATCTCTCTCTGTTTCCTTCTGTTTCTGCGCTCCCTGATTCTGCCCTTTCACCGTTTCTTAAATTCTTGGAGATCCGTAACTCCGATTGGGCTGAAATTTTGACACGATTTTTATCCGGATATTGGATTTCTTGCAGCGAAAGAAGGGCACCAACCACCTTACGGAGTGGCCACGAGGGCCCAGGGCGTGCCCTACCCCCTGGGGCGCGCCCCTCACCCTCGTGGGCCCCTCGGGCATCGTCTCGCATTGATTCCACTTCCCAAAATTCACATATATTCCAAAACAAATCTCCGTAAGTTTTTATCCCGTTTGGACTAGGTTTGATATGGATTTTCTGTGAAACAAAAAAACATGCAACAAACAGGAACTGGCACTGGCCACTGGATCAATATGTTAGTCCCAAAAATAGTATAAAAAGTTGCCAAAAGTATGTAAAAGTTGTAGAATATTGGCATGGAACAATAAAAAATTATACATACGACGGAGACGTATCATAAGTCTGGTTTCGAAACCTCATAATTTTTGCAAAAGGGTCAGCCACTGAGAAGTCATGTATGGGGATGACACGATGACATCTGATTACTCTGTCATCTAAAGCTCCAAAATGAAATTCAGCATTTTCGGAGCCTATTCCATTCTGCCGCAGCCGCCGGCGCTGATCAACAAACCATTCATTTTTGTGAAATAAATGTAGGGCAAACCTCATTACCTTCAGGACCCTTGCTCTGACAACAAAGAACCTAGCGAATATAATCTCCCGTAAGGTCCCTCGGTAGGAGTTCAAAGTAATTTCTGAGAGATGCAGATCTAGGCATTCAATGTGATTATTGTATTGTATCACATTATCCACCACCGGGCCTAATCTTATCTGCAAAAGAAGAAACCGTGTTAGTGCCTACATGCAGTTTTGAACACTACTACATGCCTATTTGGTTTGCAGGATTTGTAAAATGCACTAACATGCCATCTTCAATCCGACATGATTACCATGGGCATTTGATTACAATCTAGAAAAGTGTAGCCTTCTTCACAAGAGGTTGGAGTGGATGAAAAGTTCCCTAAGAAAACTAGTACAGATGAGTCCAAAGGAGAAATGTTTATGGATTGTAACCATATGGATCAAGCAACCAATATGGGGGGGGACATGTATGTACTGAAATCCTCCAAAAAATCCTTCAAAAATCGTAGTACATTGTCATTGTAAACTTGGAAAAAGGTGTCACAAATTGAACTCCCTTATGGTTAACATTTAACAGGAAAGGAACATCACCTCGATATATAGCTTCTCCAGGCACGGAAAGCATCTCAGGAAACTGACAACTTGCTCCAGGTTGGGGCCGATAGATTCTAGTGCCAAAACCTTCACTGTGCGCAGTTTCGGGGTCAAGCTTGTCAGAATCATTTTCTGGATGACAGACGAACATACATCTTCAAAATTAGAAATAATGTTAATTTCTAGAAGGAGAGGTAGAAGGCGGTTGTTGTACCTGAACGGGTGTGGATCCAATAACAAGTTCGGAGTATTTGTCTGACGAGTAGCCCACCACTATCAATTTCGGCGCAGAAATGAAATTGATTCTTGTTGGACCTTCTTGATCAACTACAAGTAATCTCTCAAGTGAATGTGTGTCCTCAATGACCATACCGTGGTACACATCTTGTGATGTCTTCTTGCCGCACCAACAACACACATAAATAGTCCGGAGAGTCATGGAGGTGATGTGGAAGCTACTCAACTCGTTGATCGCCTAAAGACGAAGGTACTCGAGTGCAGTACAACCACAGAGCAGGCGCTCCATGTCACCGTTTGGGAGGCAGATGTCCACGAGCTCGAGGTGCTTCAGTCGTGGTATAATAAGAGCGGGCGCGTCATTAAGGGGGTATGGCAGTTCCTGAACTTGGCGACGCACAGCATGGGCGTGACGCGGAGCGCGAACGTTGGAAGCGAGCGCATATGCCCATCATCAAAAGTGAGCTCCTCGAGCTGATCTAGGGTGGGGGATCAGAACCAGTCGTCAAGCTTGGCTCGGTCCTTGCCGTTGGAACGGAACTTGCCCATGCTAAGGCCTCTGGTTGGGCTAGGGTGACTACCGAGGATCTTGGAGAACGCATCCAAGCTTTTGCGATAGCCATGGCAGAGCTCATGGGTGTCGATGAAGTCGAGAGGGGTGGAGTTCCATAGGGGGCGCCACCGCCGGGAAAGGACGGTTGTCCGCGCCCCATATTTGATTGGGAGGAGGGAGATGATGACTATCAACATATCATCAGGAGGCTGCTGATGAATTCTAGGCCAGCTGGAGTCGCTTGCGGTTCTTGCTTGACCCGCCTTCGCTTGTTGGCAGTCCCGTTCTTCACCTTCAGAGTCTCCTTGTCAGTGGCGCTTTCTGATAGAAGTGGGAGTAAAGGGAATATTTAGTTAAAACAGGGCAATAGAAAAGTGTATTGGTAACTAGAACTTAGTAGGTAGGAATAGAGTAATAAAATGGAATAACAATTGGTTGCTTAAACACTACACAATTCATTTGATATTGTTGGGTAAGTCAACATGCAGATACTTGAAAAGAACACTTACTTCGAACAAAGTCTGGACGGATGATATTGTCAGGGAAGTTAGCATATATCTCATGACCAGGCTCTTTTATGTGCAGTGCAATTTTAGTGCCAGCTTTCAGTACATAAAACTTAGAAATTTCTTTCCAAAGGCAGTGCCAAAATAGGAGTCACCATGTTCATCAAGTCTTACAGTAGCAACGATTGTAAATCCATGGTTTGTGTTCAGTATGACATCCCTGCAGTCTTGATTTATGTAAAGGGAAAGATTGTGTACTACAGATTATGTTGCATAGCAAGGGTCGCACTGCAGAAAATGGTAGGATTGTTAAAGAAAATATGGTAACATGCAAATATGGGCCCAAATTGAAAGAAATTGTACAATAGTTGAAATCGAAGGACAAAAATCTATAATTAAACAGATAGGGTAAACATGATGTCATGGAAATATGAGAGTAATCAAAAGAAAGAACAATACATCATTAATTTTCCTAATATAGAAGGAAGAGGAAAAATACCTTTTGATGTATATGGTGCATGTGGCACCTTTTATCCAAATGTAGCAATATTTAGTATATGTTCAAGAAAGTAGGCCATGCCAACCAATTTAGGGTGAGATTGAACATACCGCGTGCATCCTCAAGTCATCTGGTACGGTGAGATGGAACTCCATGGATGTTTGCGGTGGCCGCAAAGTCCTGATGTGTCCGTGCACTGTACACTCTATGAATGAAAGAAAACCCTCAAATCATCTCGGATAAAAATGAATTCACGGCGATTTCGGTCGGGTGACTAAAGGAGGCAGACGAACTGGGATAAGAGATGAGATAATGTTTCATTAAATTAGTTACCTTGTTGTCCATGAGAAAAAACCTCAGTGCGGCAGATTCCCCAACCGGGCGGAGCTGGGTCGACCGCGAGCAGCGTCGAGAAAGGCGATGGCGATAGGCGGCGGCAAGCGGAAGTGGAGAAATGTGGTGGGGTTTGCCGGTAGCCTGGCGGCGGTGGCATGCATCGAGCTAAGTGATTGCCGCCGCGATAGGCGGTGCCATGCATAGACGCGGAGGAGCTTGTGCAGGTGTGAAAGGGGACCGGAGGGGGTGGCAGGCGGGGTGAGGGTTTTGGTGACGTGGGGATGGTGAGGGTTTTCTTTTTTCTTTTCTGAATTAGGTGGCGAGGGTTTTTTGTCCCGCAAAGAGTTTTCGAGGCAACGGTTTGCTAGAGCCAACTGTGTGTGATTGACGTAACAGGCAAAATGAAAGTCATTGCACATGGTTCCAATTTTGGGAATCGTGTGTGATTGACGTACTACCTCCATCAATCGAACTGAGTGCATCCATATCCCACATTTTGACATAAGTAAACATAGATTAAACATACTCAGACATAGATAATAAGCATACACAACCATAGTTCAACCATAAGTACATAGTTCAATCGTCATTAAGCATACTCACGCGTACATAGTTCGATCCCACATCTCATCTCATCTGCCGGCACGATCCCGAAGCTTCTCCAGGTACTCGGCATATGCGACGTGCGCCACCCTGCGAGAATACTTCTGCCTGAAGGAGCCAACGGCTCGTCCTCTTGCATGTGCCAAAACACTTTCATATGCGTCATGAAGCTTTTGGTTGCAAAATGGGCATTGATAGCCGCCGTCCCAGGTCCTAATACGCCTGTTATGCATTCCCGCGTAAAGCTCCCTCAGGATTTGCCTCTTGTACCTCCTCTGGCCATATTCATCCTCGTTGTCCACATCGCCAGACAGCACCTATACAAATAGTCAAATTAATGTTTACAAACTAATCTCTAGCGAACATTTGGCAGTTGCCAAAATTTGGCATCAAATCAATGTTTACATGACGTGAAGTATGACTAGGAATTTATGGCTATTTTTTAATACATATCCAGAGATTATGGTTCAATTTTTAAGCACAATTGTCTATGTACAGACCAATCTTGAAGATAATAATGGCACAAACATATATGTAGGTCATTCAAAATCAAGTGTCAAGTCCTGGCTAGGAATTATTAGCACGAACACTAACCCTTGTCGGATTACTAGCAGAAATCATTTACACAGATGAAACAACTAATCACTTATCACTTGTACCATTCAAACAATCAATACACTACATGGATCTAACGAAACTTACTCATATTTCATGGACTGGGAGAACATAACCATAGGATTTCTATTCCAAAAAGGGGGAGGCGGGAGTAACCAGAGAAACCCTAGGAACTATTTGACACATAAGGGTATAAATGATAAACCAGTTGTCTGTCATCGTCGGAGTCGTCGTCGGGGTCGTCGCCCGAGTCGTCACCGGAGTCGATGTGGACCTCCGCCTCCGGCTGTGGAAGCTCGACGCCGTCGACGATGTCAGGGTGGAGCGATACCTCGCCGACGGTGACGGCAACCTCTGTCTCCATCTCCACGCCGTGCAATGGTGCTTTAGCAGCCCTGGCGTTGCCACTCCCTCCGATGGGGCACTTCGGCGGCATCCTCATACGCTGATGGCTTTGAGGACTGAAAGCAGCATCGAGGATGCAAGCGAAGAGAGAGGATTATGTGTGTGGCGAGGATGGGGGGTGCGGCCGCTCGGGCGCGCCATTAATATGGAGTAGTGGGAGAGAGGAAGGCGGCGGTCAAACTGCTGGCTCGCCTCCCGATGAGCCTACGCACCGGACTGCTCGCATGCCTACCGTCGTTTCACACAGGTACTTGTATGCCTCCCTGTAAGGGAATATTTATCCCTAAAGTGTTTTGGTGATTGATGACAATGTTTTTGCGGACTAATCGTGTGCCTTGAGTTTCTCAGACGTTTTATCGCTAGGCACAAGACGGTTTGGTGCCCCTCGAAGACTATTGAAGACGGCGTTTTTTCTACATTTCTTTTCGGTGGATTTGAGTCGTAGGAAAGCCGTACTTTTAAGAGGGGGTCCGCTTCGGAAAGGTTCGGGTGGAATCATCACGTACACGTTCTCCTCCTTTGCACCTCCTTTTCTCTGGCACTTTGGAGCATCCTCCGTTTTATCCTCTATGCATTCTGTCTTGGTTGCTGATATTGGGCTTGCGGTAGTACTGCTCCCCGGAGCGGTAGTACCACAGGCACTCGCGGTAGTACCGGACCTCGGTGCGGTAGTACTGCAGGTGCCCACGGTAGTACCGCTCCTCTCGAGCTGTAGTACCGTGGCCCCCAGGCCAAGTGCCGCTGCACTGCGGTAGTAGGGGCGGGTGTAATTTTTTACATCCACGCCCTCCGCGGTAGTACCGCACCCTATGCGCGGTAGTACCACGCTCCCCCAGGCCAAATGCCGCTGCGCTCCGGTAGTAGGGGCGGATGTAATTTTTTTTACATCCGCGCCCTCCGCGGTAGTACCGCACCCTGTGCGCGGTAGTACCGCGCGCCCTGGCCTGGCTCAGCCGCCACGCGGTAGTACCGCTCCTCCAGCTGTACTACCATGTCGGATTTTTGTATCGACTCCAACTCAGCGGAAGTTGCTACGGATGTAATTTTTTATGTCCGTGCCTCCTCGTTCTCTGGACCTTCCCTGCCTTGCGGTAGTACCGCAAGGTGATGCGGTAGTACCGCTTGTGCGGTTCTACCGCTCTCCGCTTCAGTGCGGTTGGGCTGGCCAGGTCTGTGTTGTTCAGGCGGTAGTACCGTAAGGCCCCGCGGTAGTACCGTGTGTGCCTGCGGTAGTACCGCAGCTCCAGCGCGGTAGTACCGTGCTGCGCAGAATGGGTTGGTGGATAACGGTTGGATTTGTCTCTCCACTATATAAGGGGTGTCTTCTTCCCCGAGTTGCCCACCTCTTCCAACCCTAAGCTCCATTGTTGCTCCAAGCTCCATTTTCACCCGATCTCACTCCCTAGCCAATCAAACTTGTTGATTTGCTCGGGAGTGGTTGAGAAGGCCCCGATCTACACTTCCACCAAGAGAAATTTGATTCCCCCCACTAATCCCTTGCGGATGTTGTACTCTTGGGTGTCTGAGCACCCTACACGGTTGAGGTCACCGCGGAGCCATAGTCCATTGTGGTGCAGCTTCGTGGTGTCGTTGGGAGCCTCCAATTAAGTTGTGGAGATTGCCCCAACCTTGTTTGTAAAGGTTCGGTCGCCGCCTCCAAGGGCACCAATAGTGGAATCACGGCATCTCGCATTGTGTGAGGGCGTGAGGAGAATACGGTGGCCCTAGTGGCTTCTTGGGGAGCATTGTGCCTCCACACCGCTCCAACGGAGACGTACTTCCCCTCAAAGGGAAGGAACTTCGGTAACACATCCTCGTCTTCACCGGCTCCACTCTTGGTTATCTCGTGCCTTTACTTGTGCAAGCTTATTTGTGCTATATCTCTTGCTTGCTTGTGTGCTTATTGTAGTTGCATCATATAGGTTGTTCACCTAGTTGCATATCTAGACAACCTACTTTGATGCAAAGTTTAAATTGGTAAAGAAAAGCTAAAAATTGTTAGTTGCCTATTCACCCCCCTCTAGTCAACTATATCGATCCTTTCAATTGGTATCAGAGCCTCGTCTCTTTATTAAGGACTTTACCATCCGAAGAGTATGGTTGACGTCGTAGACGGTGTGGAGGAGCACTCCGGTGCGAATCCGGTCTCGTCTACGGGAGATGGGGGAACTGCGGTCTCTCGTGAGGAATTTAATCTGGCGTTGGACACATTGAAAACCTCCATGAAGACCGAGGTCGAAAGCATGTTGAAAGTGGGTGATCCCGCTAACAAGGTGACGGATGCTACCTCCGACAAGGGGGAAGCTACTAGCGAGAAAGCTCCCTCTTCTAGTGGTAAAAATGGCACCGGCATCTTTGCCCATGTGGAACCTCCACTTGTCTATGGTGGACCGCTTCCTTCCACTCATTTGAATCATGCCGGCCCGGCCCCTAAGATTGAGAAGAATGTAGAATTTGATTCTTGGGTCTATCGTTTTAAGCGTCATTTAAATCATGTGAACACTAACCTTTGGAGAATCATTGAAGAAGGTTTCTATCCGCATGACCGAAGTAACTTCACTCCTAGAGAAGCCGTGGATAATCAATTCAATGAGAATGCTCTCTTCATCATCCAAGAAGCAATCCCACCCGAAGATCTTCCTCATCTCCGGCCCTACACCATGGCCAAAGATGCTTGGCACCAAGTGGTTTCCCTCTATCGGGGAAGCGCAAGCATTCAACGCTCCAACTATGAAGTGGTGCAAGATGAAGCCGATGAGTTTGCAATGAAAGAAGATGAAGAACCTCGTGAGCTTTATCGGAGGGTAACCAAACTCGCGGTCTCTCTCCGAGATCATGGAAGTAAGGACACGGATGACAATTGGATCAAGCGCAAATTCCTCAAGGCAATGATGCCCTACCACAAAGCCATGTCCTCCGTCATTCGTCAAAGGCCGGACTTCCACACCTTGTCCTCAAGTGAAGTGTTGGATGAGTTCGTTGCTATGAGCATCTTGGACAAGACCGCCGACAATGCGGTACTTCGCTCTCAAAGAGTAAAGAAGCCCAACCTTGCTCTAAAGGCCAAGGTTAGTATGGAGGAAGAGGATGAAGAGGAAGAAGAGGAGAGCAACCTCGAAGATACGAAGTATGCCTATCATGAACACATGGCCTTGCTTCAAGGCAATTTTGGAGCAAGAAGAACTCAAGGCCCAACTTCAACAAGAACAATTCAAGTGGCGCAAAGGGCAAGCAACGAGTGAGGACTTGCTTCAATTGTGGCAATGTGAGCCACTTTGTTGCGGAGTGCCCTTATGAGAAGAGGGAAGACAATGGTGGCAAGCTCATCCGAAAGGACAAGGCCAAGTCGTTCCCCAACAAGAGCAACTTCACCAAGAAGACTCCTCCCAAGGCATTGGTGGTACAAGAAGAGTACAATGAGGATGATGACGATGATGAAGATGGTGAGTCGGTTGCCATGGCCTCCGTTGCCATTGCGACGACTCCACGGGTGTCTCTCTTCGACTCACCCAATGAGAACATCACCGCCAAGTGCCTCATGGCTAAAGCCACCAACAAGGTAACCCCCAACATCAAAACTACCATCATTAATCATCCTTCTTCGACGGATAGCATTGATGAACATGAGGGGACAAATGTGGAGGAGAATGAGTTTGAGACCTTTATGGGTAAACTCAAGGGTAAATCCAAGAAGCACTTCGTTGCTCTCTTGGAACAACTTGGTGAAGCCAATGACATGATCGAGGCTCACGAAGATACCATCTCTAAGATGGAGGGGCATAATCATGACTATGCCGATGAGATTTCGGATCTTTCCAATGCTCTTGACGAAGAGCGTGGTCTTCGTTTGGCTCTTGAGGAGTCACACAACGATGATCATGCTAAGTTAAAGAAAGATCTTGATCATGCTCTTGTTGTTTCTCGTGTGCTAAACTCCGAGAAGGCAAAGCTTGGGGTTGATCTTGCTAGACTCAAAGAGGAGTTTGACATTCTCGACAAGGCTCACAAAGTCTTGAAGGGTGTTCATGCTAGCCTCAAGGAGTCTCATGATCAACTCCAAGTGAAGCTAACCATGGAGAAAGCCACCTTTCCTCATATGGTGTTAATTGATAATGCAAATGCTACTAACCCTTGTTGTGAGCATGTGCATCTTGTTGAGGAGAATGCTAAGTTGAAGGAGCAACTTGAGAAAGGCCTTGTGTCATGCATACAAGGTGAGAAGAACCTCAACGACCTTTTGAGCAATCAAAAGGAAGTTGTGGCCAAGGAGGGGATTGGGTTCGCACCCAAGCCCAAGAACAAGAAGAAGAATGACAAGACCAAACGACCTCCTCCTCTCAAGCAAACTTTTGTGAAGGAGGGAGAGGGTGCTTCCAAGGAGAAGAAGAACAATGCGAAGGGTGGCGGTGTCAAGAAGGGCAATGCCACCCCTCCCAACAAAGCCGGCGACTTTAATCCTTCTTATGTGTTATGCCGTGCTAGTGATGGGCATGTTTATGCCAAATTTGTTGGTTCTCCTCATGAGTATATTGAATGGTCTATTTGGGTTCCTAAGACCCTTGTTACTAACATCAAAGGACCCATTACAAAATGGGTACCTAAAACCAAGCATTGATCTCTTGTAGGTGTTTGCTTCCGGTGGGGGATCATGGTTGCTCGATAGTGGAGCTACAAATCATATGACCGGAAGCAAGGACTTGGTGGTGGACGTGCACAAGATTCCATCTATGCCCACCAATGTCGAGTGGGGTGATGCCTCGTCTTCTAAGGTATTGGGACTCGGCAAGGTTGTCATTTCTCATGATCTCACGATCGAGAAGGTCATGCTTGTTGAGTCCCTTGCATACAATTTACTTTCCGTTCGTCAACTTGCAATCATGGGCTTTGCCACTTTCTTTGATATTGATACCGTGGCCCTCTTGTGGAGCAAGACTCTTAAAGTAGCCTTTGTTGGGCATGTCGAGAACGGTCTATATGTGATTAACTTTTCGGAGCGACCCACTAAGACCGCGACATGCCTAATGGCTAAAGTTGACGTGGGATGGCTTTGGCATCGCCGTTTAGCCCATGTCAATATGAGATCTTTGCAAAGTCTTCTCAAGGGGGACCATGTCCGTGGACTAACGAATGTTAGTTTTGCTAAAGATCGTGCTTGCAGTGCTTGTATCGAAGGAAAGCTACATGAGAAGGCTCACCCTCCCACGACTATCATTTACTCGAAGAGGCCTTTGGAGCTCCTTCATTTGGATCTCTTTGGGCCTCCATCCTTTGATAGTCTTGGGGGTAGGAAGTATTGCTTGGTGATTGTGGATGACTATTCAAGATACACTTGGGTGTATTTCTTCAAGAGGAAGAGCGAGACCCAACAAACCGTCATTGACTTTGCAAATGAAGCCCAACGTCAACACAATGCAAAGATCTTGACAATAAGAAGTGACAACGGCACCGAGTTCAAGAACTACACCTTGGATGAGTTTCTTAGTGATGAGGGGATCAAGCATCAATATTCCGCACCTTACACCCCTCAACAAAACGGTGTTGCGGAGAGGAAGAACCGGACGTTGATGGATGCGGCAAGGACCATGATGGCGGAGTTCAAGTCTCCATACAACTTTTGGGCCGAAGCCATCAACACCGCGTGTCATGCATCCAATCGGCTCTACCTCCGCAAGGGCTTGAACAAGACTCCATATGAGATACTCACCGGTAACAAGCCCAACCTCAAGTACTTTCGGGTGTTCGGGTGTAAGTGTTTCATTCTCAAGAAAGGTGTTCGGTTGTCTAAATTTGAGGCTAGAGCTTATGAGGGCATATTTGTTGGTTATGCTACAAACTCTCATGCTTACCGTGTCCTCAATAAATCCACGGGACTTATTGAGGAGACGTGTAACGTGGAGTTTGATGAGAATAACGGCTCCCAAGTGGAGCAAAGTGGCACTTGTGATGTAGGTGATGAAATTCCTCCTCAAGCCATAAGAAGAATGGGTGTTGGTTTTATCCTACCCATTGAGGAACCCCTTGTGGCCGAAGGAGAAGGACAATGCTCCACTCAAGTGGAGCCATCACCAACCCAAGGCCCACACGCTTCCGAAGAACAAAGTGAAGGCCCTCAACCTCATGAACAAGACCAAGGGCAAGATCATGCTCAAGACGGTGTTGACACACCAAGTGATGCCCAAGGTCAAGTTCTCTCCTCCGAGCAAGTTCAAGATCAAGAACAAGCTCAAGACGGCGCTCAAGATGATCAAGTGACCGCTCCTCAACTCACCACCGAGGAGGAATTGGAGCGTCGTGCCGCCAAGATTGCATCCAAGCTCTCCACCAAGGGTCATCTCATGAAGAATGTGCTTGGAAGCATTCAAAAGGGGGTAAGCACTCGTAGACAATTGGCAAACTATTGTGAACATCACGCGTTTGTCTCTTGTGTTGAACCCCAAAAGGTATATGAAGCACTCGAAGATCCGGATTGGCTTAATGCCATGCATGAAGAACTCAACAACTTCGAGTACAACAAGGTGTGGAGATTGGTGCCAAGGCCAACGGGGAACCACAATGTCATTGGAACCAAGTGGATATTCAAGAACAAGCAAGATGCTCATGGGACCATCATTCGCAACAAGGCAAGATTGGTGGCACAAGGCTACTCCCAAGTCGAGGGTATCGACTACGGTGAAACCTTTGCTCCCGTTGCTCGCCTTGAATCCATTCGTTTGTTGATTGCTTATGCTTCTCATCACAACTTTAAGTTGCAACAAATGGATGTGAAGAGTGCTTTTCTTAATGGTCCTATTAATGAGTTGGTTTATGTCAAGCAACCCCCCGGGTTCGAGGATCCCTACTTTCCCGATCATGTGTATCAACTCGATAAGGCACTCTATGGCCTTAAACAAGCCCCACGTGCGTGGTATGACCACCTTACCGAGTTGTTACAAGATCGTGGGTTTGAAGTTGGGCTAATCGACCCCACTCTTTTTACTAAGAAGGTCAAAGGGGAGTTGTTTGTGTGCCAACTATATGTTGATGACATTATCTTTGGTTCCCCTAACAAAGCTTTCAATGAGGAATTTGCCGCACTCATGACCTCAAAGTTCAAGATGTCTTCCATGGGAGAGTTGAAGTTCTTTCTCGGTTTCGAAGTGAAGCAAAGAAGAGAAGGAACCTTCATCAACCAAGCCAAATACACTCAAGACATGCTCAAGAGATTCAAGCTAAGTGATGTCAAGCCGGCTTCCACTCCAATGCCCACCAAGTGCCAACTTGACATTGATCCCAATGGTAAAGCGGTGGATCAAAAGGTATATCGCTCCATGATTGGATCCTTGCTTTACCTTTGTGCATCTAGACCGGATATCATGTTGAGTGTGGGAATTTGTGCACGGTTTGAAGCCGCACCTAAGGAAAGCCACTTTGTGGCGGTCAAGCGAATCTTTCGATATTTGGCTCATACCCCAAACTTTGGCTTATGGTACCCAAGAGGAGCAAACTTCAAGCTTGTAGGGTATTCGGACTCCGATTGGGCGGGAGACAAAGTGGATAGGAAGTCCACTTCCGGAGGGTGCCAATTCCTTGGTTGCTCTTTGGTAAGTTGGTCTTCTAAAAAGCAAAGTTGTGTGTCTCTCTCGTCCACCGAAGCGGAGTATGTGGCGGCCGGTAGTTGTTGTGCACAACTCTTATGGATGAGGCAAACTTTAAAGGATTACGGTGTCATTTGTGACAAAGTGCCTCTTTGGTGTGACAATGAAAGTGCCATCAAGATTTCTCTCAACCCGGTGCAACACTTCAAGACGAAGCATATTGAGATTCGGTATCACTTCATCCGGGATCACATTAGGCGAGGGGAGATCGAGCTCAACTACGTCAACACTCATGATAACCTTGCAGATATTTTCACGAAGCCGTTGGATGAAGCAAGATTTCGCGAGTTAAGGCATGAGCTAAATATCATTGATTCGAGCAATGTTGCTTGAACCCTTGCACACCCCACCATACTCAACTTGTTGTCTTGTTTAGATGTAGGCATGGACATAGGGGGAGTGTTGTTCTCTCAATGAACTCACCCTCCCCCCATTATGCATAAATTGATCAACTCTTTCACATTAGCCATTTTTTATGGTACTTGTGCTTCAAAGACGAGTTTTGGTCATGGGCCCAAGGATAATTCTTCGCGGTGCCATACCAATTGACTCAAAAATAGGTGGCTCCGGCCACCGCCCTCTCTTTGGAGAGGTTGTGTCTCGAGGTTGTTTGT
The DNA here is from genome assembly GCF_018294505.1 of Triticum aestivum. NCBI lineage: Eukaryota > Viridiplantae > Streptophyta > Magnoliopsida > Poales > Poaceae > Triticum > Triticum aestivum. The sequence goes on from NC_057805.1 coordinate 323,468,792, forward strand.
TGTTGTCTTTTGCCTTTCTTTCTTCGTGTTGAGCGTGTTCTTGTTGGCTTGAAGATTCCGTGCGAAGACCTCTTTTTCTTGTGTTTGAAACGTGCATCTTCTTGAGCTCGTGGTACTACCGCGGCCAGCCACGGTACTACCGCGTGTGGAGTGCACGGTACTACCGCACCTAGCGCGACAGTAATTTTTTACTGCCGCCAGGGAGAGCGGTACTACCGCTCCAGTGCGGTACTTCCGCCCGAGCGGTACTACCGCAATGAGGCGCGGTACTACCATGCTGACAAGTGCGCGTGGGGTTAATACCCGGGCAGGGGGAGTTCCAACTCCCCCATACCCATTTGTTCGTCTCTCTCCCTGCCGCCTCTCTCTCTCCTGCTCAAGAACGGCGCCGGAGAACCTCGCCGGATCTCCGTCTCCGGACACTCTCCTCGGATTCCGACCGGTGGGATCGTTCCCCACCACTTCCTCTTGCCATGAAACAAGGTTTCTCCCCAAATCCCTCTCTCTCTCTCTCTTGGTTGTTCCTCTAGGTTTTTGGGGAGATGCATGTGTTCTTGAGATTTTAGGCCAAATCTATGCAAGAGTAGGATGTAGGAGAGTAGTGTTGCGTATAAATTATACTTGATATGTTGTCCCGTGGTAGATTTGATCAACCGTAGTACCACCGCGGTTTCGCGGTTCTTCTCAGATTCAAAGTGGGTCGGATCTGACGCCGTGCGGTACTACCGCCCCTCTTGTGCGGTACTACCGCTCGTCCGGTACTACCGCCCGTCTGGTGCGGTACTACCGCACGTGCTCCGGTACTAAGATCCTACTACCGCTCTGAGCTCGGGTACTACCGTGTCTTCACGCGGTACTACCGCGGCTAGGAGCGGTACTAAAATTTTAGTACCGCGCGAACCGGCAGTACTACCGTTGTTGTCCAATCTTCATCTTGGCAATTACCACGTATGCTTCCTACATGTTTCCCTTGTTTTGCTAAGGTCTTTGCATTGTTGCTTCTCGCTTGTCGTGTGTGTTTGGTGTTTGGTGTCTTAGGTGGTGGCTCCGGTGCTCCTGCTCGCCGTTCCAATCCCAGTCGTGCCACAAGATCCAAGCATCTGCACAATCAAGATGAAGCTCCAGAGGGCTCCAATGCCCCCCAACACAGGACTAAGACCACCGCCACCAAGCAGAAGGAGCCCACCATGGGCATGGATGAGATTCCACAGGCAGAGTTTCTCGCTCGAAGGAGGATCAACCCTTATGTGAATCCTCGTGCCAACATCAGAGGCAATGATCTGTTCTGGACCAAGCAGCAGAACCTCATCTACCTGGATGTGATCAAGGGCAAGCAGAACATCTATGTGGACGTGCACTGGATTGATATGCATCACATGAGGGAGGAGAAGCACCGTGCTTACTTTGGTGAGGCATTGGATCTCGTGGAGCAGTTTGCCATTGAGGATGTGATCTCCTTTCACCTGGACTATGATCCCGAGCTTGTGGCCCAGTTCTTTGCTTCAGTTCACTTTCACACTGAGGAGGATCGGAGGATGACCTGGATGACCAATGGACGTCAGCTGACTGCTACGTGGCAGGAATTCATGGCGTTGCTCAGTGTTCGTGATGAGGGGCTCAACACGCCAGTTGGTGTCCGCCCTCATGCCAACCCCGAGTCTGCCAACAAGAACAGGCTTATGCCATACTATGTTGAGAAGGTCCTTCCAAGTGGTAAGAAGGCATGGGTGCTGAACTCTTTCCTTGACATCATGCACCGGATCTTCCGCAACTCTCTCTTCCCACGCATTGGGGACAAGGACAAGGTGCATGCTTATCTAGTGGACATGTTGCTTATCTGTGAGGAGGCGCGGATCTCTCAGACTCAACCCTTGGATGTTTCCCACATCATGTGGTGCGAGCTTCGCTTTGCGGTGTTCAACCGTAAGGTTCCCATCTATGGACCTTACCTATTTCTGCTGATCTCGAAGACTTGGGAGCAGCGCTTCCCTCAGGATGAGTCTCTGGAGCCTAACTGGATCCGTCATGATCCCATCAAACTTCGCATCAAGCCCCTGTGGGCTAACACTACCACTCATGCTGAGGCAGCGGCTGCTAAGATGGCTGTGGATGGAGAGGAAACTGAGGAGGAGATTGCAGATGAGGACCGTCCTACTGGACATGCCTCTTCCTCCTCTGAGCCCTCTTGGGCCAAGAAGCTGAAGGACAAGATGAAGTCTCTATTCTGCATGCAAGCAAAGGGGTAGTACATGACTCATGTGGCCTCGAAGGAGAGTCGCCGCCGCAACAAGAAGAATATGAAGGTCTTTGGAGAGGAAGTCTCTGGCGGTTCTGAGGAGGTCATCACGCCAGAGGCTGAGTGGATGGCTAAGCAAGGCTACAAGTGGACTGATTCTGAGGAGGACATCGAGGAGACCGTCCCCGCCGCTGAGTCTGACGGGGAGCGTTGGAGCGATTCCTCTGCCTGAGCCACCCCTTGTGTGTAGGTGTCCTCTCTGCCTTTTTGGCGTCTCGATGCCAAAGGGGGAGAGAGTGTAGGGATTTGCGTGCTTGCGAGTCGTGTGTCGTGTTTGGTGTGTTTGCTTTATCGTTTGAACCTCGTTTGCTTTGGTTTGGTTTGCGCCTTTGAGACTTATCCTTCATATGGTGTAAGACATATGCACTCTATCCTATCTTAGTGAGCTTATGATTGTGCTACTTATGTTATGCTCTTGTTTGCTATCTTGTCTAGTGTTAGCCTTACTATTGCAAGATATGCCTTGTCTCTAAAATATAGGGGGAGTGTTGATCCTAGTATGTGTGCCGTGCAGTCCAAAGCACCCATCTAGTTTGCACACATCTAGGGGGAGCCCGCCTATATTTTAGAGAGGAGGGGTTTGCGTTTGCTCAATATTTTTTCCTTTTGTGCAAATCCCGTATTGTCATCAATCCACCAAAAAGGGGGAGATTGTAAGGGCATATTTATCCCTAAAGTGTTTTGGTGATTGATGACAATGCTTTTGCGGACTAATCGTGTGCCTTGAGTTTCTCAGACGTTTTATCGCTAGGCACAAGACGGTTTGGTGCCCCTCGAAGACTATTGAAGACGGCGTTTTTTCTACGTTTCTTTTTGGTGGATTTGAGTCATAGGAAAGCCGTACTATTAAGAGGGGGTCCGCTTCGGAAAGGTTCGGGTGGAATCATCACGTACACGTTCTCCTCCTTTGCACCGCCTTTCCTCTGGCACTTTGGAGCATCCTCCGTTTTATCCTCTATGCATTCTGTCTTGGTTGCTGATATTGGGCTTGCGGTAGTACTTCTCCCCGGAGCGGTAGTACCGCAGGCACTCGCGGTAGTACCGGACCTCGGTGCGGTAGTACCGCAGGTGCCCACGGTAGTACCGCTCCTTTGGAGCTGTAGTACCGTGGCCCCAGGCCAAGTGCCGCTGCGCTGCGGTAGTAGAGGCGGATGTAATTTTTTACATCCGCGCCCTCCGCGGTAGTACCGCACCCTGTGCGCGGTAGTACCACGCTCCCCCTGGCCAAGTGCCGGTGCGCTGCGGTGGTAGGGGCGGATGTAATTTTTTACACCCGCGCCCTCCGCGGTAGTACCGCACCCTGTGCGCGGTAGTACCGCGCGCCCTGGCCTGGCTCAGCCACCACGCGGTAGTACCGCTCCTCCAGCTGTACTACCGTGTTGGATTTTTGCATCGACTCCAACTCAGCGGAAGTTGCTACGGATATAATTTTTTATGTCCGTGCCTCCCCGTTCTCTGGACCTTCCCTGCCTTGCGGTAGTACCGCAAGGTGATGCGGTAGTACCGCTTGTGCGGTTCTACCGCTCTCCGCTTTAGTGCGGTTGGGCTGGCCAGGTCTGTGCTGTTCAGGCAGTAGTACCGTAAGGCCCCGCGGTAGTACCGCGTGTGCCTGCGGTAGTACCGCAGCTCCGGCGCGGTAGTACCGTGCTGCGCAGAATGGGTTGGTGGATAACGGTTGGATTTGTCTCTCCACTATATAAGGGGTGTCTTCTTCCCCGAGTTGCCCACCTCTTCCAACCCTAAGCTCCATTGTTGCTCCAAGCTCCATTTTCGCCCGATCTCACTCCCTAGCCAATCAAACTTGTTGATTTGCTCGGGAGTGGTTGAGAAGGCCCCGATCTACACTGCCACCAAGAGAAATTTGATTCCCCCCACTAATCCCTTGCGGATGTTGTTACTCTTGGGTGTTTGAGCACCCTAGACGGTTGAGGTCACCGCGGAGCCATAGTCCATTGTGGTGAAGCTTCGTGGTGTCGTTGGGAGCCTCCAATTAAGTTGTGGAGATTGCCCCAACCTTGTTTGTAAAGGTTCGGTCGCCGCCTCCAAGGGCACCAATAGTGGAATCACGGCATCTCGCATTGTGTGAGGGCGTGAGGAGAATACGGTGGTCCTAGTGGCTTCTTGGGGAGCATTGTGCCTCCACACCGCTCCAACGGAGACGTACTTCCCCTCAAAGGGAAGGAACTTCGGTAACACATCCTCGTCTTCACCGGCTCCACTCTTGGTTATTTCGTGCCTTTACTTGTGCAAGCTTATTTGTGCTATATCTCTTGCTTGCTTGTGTGCTTATTGTAGTTGCATCATATAGGTTGCTCACCTAGTTGCATATCTAGACAACCTACTTTGATGCAAAGTTTAAATTGGTAAAGAAAAGCTAAAAATTGTTAGTTGCCTATTCACCCCCCCCTCTAGTCAACTATATCGATCATTTCACTCCCGATGACACTGCGCAACGAGCACGCCTCCCGTCAATTCACACACCTGCACGCACGCCTCCCAGTCTGCCTACGCGGCGGACTGCTCGCATGCGTCCCGTCAACTCACGCCTGCTCGCACGCCACATGGGTCGCGTGGCGGCACGTATATTGTTTTTCTATTTGGATGATTAATGCCGCCGCTTTATTGCTTAACCGAAGCATGGCACATTTCTATTGTTGGTATAACGCTCACTGTTCGAATAACTAATCTGTTTTTGGGATATTGGTTCCCAATTATTAATAATCTCCGGGTTTGTAAGAAGATAAAGATTACATCAAAACTGGTCTCAAATTTGACAAGAAAAAGTACAATTCCACTTTGTATTGGTGTCCATATGACAACACGATAAGTTTCATGAATTTCAAATAAGTTTTGGTTGTACTAGAATTTAAAAATCATGATTCTCAATGTTTGAAATTTCTCGCACCGGGAGTAAACATGCACCCAGTGAGACACATGTGTTTTGGCAATCCATTTAGGTGCACTGTCACGTGTGCATGTAGCTCAAATTTTATTTTTGCACATTATACCCCTAGAAAATCAATCAATGTACTAAAACGTCTTAATGATCTCTGTTTTTTTCAAAATTAAAACGTACCTCCTTTGGTAACATATGTTCACCGCGGGATAATTTAACATGCATCGTACTTGCAATGGATTCGCGGTGTGTGTGTGTGTGTGTGTGTCTGGGGGGTGGCGGGTGGCTGGCAGTACACTACGAGTCGTGAGCCACCGTGTGGGTTGGCCATTTTGTGAGGCAGGTGCCACATCAGAGTCACGAATTCGTTATTTAAAACATTACACAACTCTTTCATACATACATGTTTTGGCCACATGTAGTCAATGGTTGTCCTACACGACACTCGATACTCGCGTGTGAAGCTTTCTGTGGGCCCGCGAGGTCGTCGTCCATCACTTTGACGAACAGCCGGCAGAGAGGTTAATTTGACCAGCAAGGTAGAATCTTTTTTGTTTGTGTTATGGTGGGAGTATATAGTACGCGTCGAAGAGGTGGGAGGGGACTAGCATATATACTATATGTACGGGTCCGTGAACAAGTACACCTCACTCAGTGTCGGGACTTTTCGGTTTCCGAGGCACGTGCCACATCAAAGTTGTGAAATTGGCTATTCAAACATCACACAACACCTCTTTGGGCCACATGCATGCAGGCGGTGGTTACCCTAGGACACTCACGTGTAACGCTTCCATCTATGGGCCCACGAGGCCATCGTCGATGCATGCATCACTTTGGCCTACATCAGGAGAGGTTAATTAATTTCACCATCGAGGAAGATTCTTTTTGGGTTGTATTACGGTAGGAGCATATAGTATGCGTCGAAGAGGGGGAAGGGGACCATCATATGTAGTACGCTTCATGAACCTCACTCTGTGTGGGGACTTTATGGTTTTTTGAGGCATGTGCCACATCAAAGTTGTGCATTTTGGGTATTCAACATATGTTTGGCCCACATGCAAAGTGATGGTGGTTGTCCTCTCGCACCCACTTAAGCGGTTATCAGCGATATCGATGCTTTTCATCTGTTGGGCCTGCTTCGTCCATCACTACTTTGCCTGACAACGAGAGAGGTTAATTGACTTAGGAGGGGTTTTTTTTGTAATACGGTATATATATAGGTCATGCTCTGAGATGACATGATACAGTTTGAGCACACACATGCATGTGAACGCATGAGTCCCTCCCATCGAGTCGAAGTGGCTAGTACCATGACACGTCATGAACTGATTTCGCTCTGTGTGGGGACTGTACGATTTTCGACGCATGCGCCACATCAATGTTGTGAAATGGTATTCAAACATGCATGCACGCATCACCTCCATACATATGCATGTAGTGATTGTCTTGAAACGGTACACTCCCTCGCGTGGTTATCGGCAACAAGCCTATATATTCATGGGCCCGCGTGGACATCCATGATCACCTTGACCGACAACAAGATAGATTACCATGGCGGATTCTTCCTTTGGTTTGTGTTATCGTAGTATAGGTCATGGTGAGATTCAGACCTAATTAAGTTTGAGCGCATACTGTGCACGCATGAATCCCCGTCATTGTCTTGAAGTGTGGTGTGACATACATATGCATCGTCAACTAACCCTCACTCAGTGTGGGGATTTCTGGTTCGAAAGCACGGTGCCATATCAAAGTTGTTCCATTGTGTAAGTGCATCTAGTGCCCCTTAGTGATTTTGGTGTATTGAAGACTTATAGGTTAAGGGACTAATGTGTTTATGAGTGTACACAGGCCTATAAGTCTATGAGGAGTTTGATATTTACAGAGAAAGTCGACCCCTAAAAATGAAGTTCTTCGACTGAAGACTTTGGATTTCTGAAGACTTTCTGAAGACTTTGAAAGTGAAGAAATTAGTGTGATCTTGAAGACTTGGTATTCATTTGAGGAACATGAAGCGTGAAGACTTTTGTTTACGTAGTTTCATTTTCTCTTTCTTGAGTCATAGGAAACACCGTACTGTTAAAGGGGGTCGAGGAAATACTAAGGAAAAATTTCCATGTGATGCTCAACTCAAAATCCTACACCTACCAATCCCTTCGAGTGAAGCCATTGGAAATCTCATACAGTTCAGTCATATTCTTCAGTGACAGAGACGAAGTTCTTCTGGTCTCTGAGGAATTTGTTCTGACTGAGGAGTTAGGAATTCGCCAGTGCGGATTGCCTACACAGTGAGGAACATGATAGCCCTGAGGAATTTGATACTCAAATTTCCGACCGTTGCTGTGCTATGCGCCAGCTGTCCCAAAATATCTACCCACCTAACGGTCATATCATTTAAGGGCATTTATGTCTTATCATGTCGGGCTGCTCCTAGGCTATAAATAGCCGCCCCCTACAACCACTAGCTGGTTGGCTGCTCCAAGAGAAACTGACACTTGTCATTTGAGAGCATCCCATCCTCCGAGGACTTTGAGCGAAAATCATCAAGTGAAGAAAACCCAAACCCAAACACCCACAAACCTAAAGTGATTGAGCATCACTGAAGAGATTGATCCTGTGTGGATCCGACGCTTGTTACCTTTGAAGACTGTGCTTCTTCCAGACGGTTAGGCGTCATGGTCTAGAGCATCCAAGAGGAAATTGTGGATCGCCGAGTGACCGAGTCTGTGAAGGTTTGGAAGTCACCTGAAGACTTACCACGAGTGATTGGGCGAGGTTTGTGTGACCTTAGCTCAAGGGGGATATGATGAGGACTAAGTGTCCTGGACTGCGTGTTCAGGACTGGGTGTCCGGGACTATGTGTCCTCAGGTTTAAATACCTAGCCGCCCTAACCAGATGTACAACTGAGACATCAGTTGGAACTGGTCTACCAAATCATTGTCTTCACCAAGCCTACTGGTTCTATTTCCTCAACTCTTTCATTTCCTCATAACTGTGTTGTGCTCTTGTTCATATCTGTGTTTGAAGACTTTGACTGAAGACTTTCTCAATTTCCTCAGTTCAATTTCTTCAGTCTGTTTGTCTTCATCCTGTGCTATCCTGTGTTTACGCTTCTGTACTCTGTGCTTGTCTTCATTTCATCATGATGACCATGCTTGTGTTCTGCTATGCATACTTTTGAGTACTTATTCCGCTGCAAGTAGTTCTTCACTAAGGAATTTCCTCACTGGCAAATTCCTCAGTGAAGAATTCATAAAAAACGCCTATTCACCCCCCCTCTAGTCGATATAACGCACTTTCACATTGTGTATTCAAACACACCTCTCCATACATATGTTTGGGCCACATGCAGGCAATGGTTGTCTTCGAGGACTAGCTACTTGCGTGATTATTGGCGAGCTATCCCATCTCTGGGGTCGCATGGATGGCCATCACTTTGACCAACAACAAGAGAGAGGTTGTACGACCAAGGTGGATTATTCTTGGTCCATTTTACAATCCATCTTGGTGAGATGCGTCTCTGGCCCACCAACTGAAAGTGGGTGTGTGTGTGTGGGAGGGGGGGACTGCTACTTCACACTTTGCTAGGTGATCCTCCGTGGGGGGGCATGCATTCATAGCTTAGGATTCCCTTCCTGCCGACGTGAGAGGGGGGCAAGCAATATCGTGCGCTTTGCGAGATAGGTGCCACATCAAAGTTGCATTTGGTATTTCAACATCAAACCACCCTTTTCATACATATATTTGGTCCACATGCAAGTGTGTTCGTGTTCTGACCCTCTCCCGCGTCATTTTTCGCCAAATTTATGAACATTAGACAAGTCGGATGACACAACAGACACGGTTCACTCACACTAACCGTGTGCCATGCCAGTTCCCCTGTCATGCACATCCACATAGTACATTGGGCTCCACGAGGCTTCCTCTCTCAAAAATATCTACACGCCTGTAGCTTTTCTCTGTTTGATAACACACAGTTATTATGTTTTGACCATGTGTGATGTTTCTTGTTCCCGCTCCCTCCTGCATCCCTCGAAAATATCTGCCCGCCTCGAGCGTTTTTCTATTTTTTTCATAACACACGATTGTTATTTCCGGACCGTGTGCGATGCACCATCATCCAAATTTTCAATAGCCCCGGCATTTCACTCTCGCGTAGTAAAATTTTCAGTAGACGTGTCATTTCCTCAAACACACCCCCGCCCCCTCCACACACACACACAAAAACCTCCTCGGGCGCGTGCTCGCGCGCGCGCACACACACATACACCCCCTCCCTCGTTCGAAACCCTAGCAAGGTCGTCGTCGCCGCCGCAAGGCCTCCATTTTCAACATCTGCCGGTTTGCCCGTGCAGCTTACCCACTTATCTCCATACCCAGGCCGCCCTGAGTTTCTTAGATGACGCCTACCAAACGCCCACTTTCCCACAGATCCCATCCCCATTGTCGGTGTCAAAACCGGCGGATCTCGGGTAGGGGGTCCCGAACTGTGCGTCTAGGATCGATGGTAACAGGAGACGGGGGACACGATGTTTACCCAGGTTCGGGCCCTCTCTATGGAGGTAATACCCTACTTCCTGCTTGATTGATCTTGATGAATATGAGTGTTACAAGAGTTGAACTACCACGAGATCGTAATGGCTAAACCCTAGAAGTCTAGCCTATGTGTATATGGTAATGAATGTGTCCTTTTCGGACTAACCCCTCCGGTTTATATAGACACCGGGGGGATCTAGGGTACATGGAGTCGGTTACATAAGAAGGAATCTTCATAGTTGGTCGCCAAGCTTGCCCTCCACGCCAAGTAGAGTCCAATCCGGACACGGTGCGGTCTTCGGCCTTCATGTCTTCACAGCCCATCAGTCCGGTCCAATGAATAACAGGCCGGACGCCCGAGGACCCCTTAGTCCAGGACTCCCTCAGTATCCCCTGAACCTGGCTTCAATGATGAGGAGTCCGGCGCGCAGATTGTCTTCGGCATTGCAAGGCGGGTTGCCCTTTCTCCGAACTCCAAGATAGTCTTCGGATGCGATGATTGTATCCGGACCTGTTACACACACCATACACAACCACAGAGAGAATATAATATTTGCACGAATCTAATCTGTTGACAGCTTCTTTACAACACGACATTGCGTCTGCCCGGTCATAATTTCGAACCGCTTTTATCTGCCACCCCATGTTCCGAGACGCGGTTGCTATTGGCACGTCTTGTCGAAGCAGAGATCGTGTCCCCTTATTGCGGGATTCTCATCAATGCGGGAATGGGTAACTCAACCGTGCCGTTTATACATCCCTTGGGAATAGGCGAGTTTTTAGGACGAGTGGGGAGGCGCTTGATATTCGCGGCCTTTATAAGGGGTTAAGGACACTCTCCCTTTACCCACACCCTTCTTCATCCTTAGTCCTTCCTTCCTCGAGCTCTAGCGCCCAAGCTTTAGCTTTTCCTCGTTCGAGAAGGCACTCCAATCATGTCCGGATCCGGAGCTGGAGGCAAGTCGATGGCCTCCTCCGTTAAGAAGAATGACATCACGGGGCTCCGGGAGGCTGGCTATTTAGCCAAGGAGATTGCTCACCGACTCCCGGCAAAAGGGCAAATCATCCCTACCCCCGAGCCCCATGAGAGGGCTGTGTTTCTCACACACTTCGTCCGCGGTCTGGGATTCCCCCTTCATCCATTTGTCCGTGGATTGATGTTTTACTATGGGTTGGACTTCCACGATCTGGCCCCCAACTTTATACTCAACATCTCAGCATTTATCATTGTGTGCGAAGCCTTTCTCCGCATCTCGCCTCACTTCGGCCTATGGCTGAAGACTTTCAACATGAAACCGAAGGTGGTGAGCGATCAACAAGCAGAGTGTGGAGATGCCATGGTGGGCAAAATGCCCAATGTCACCTGGCCCGAAGGCTCCTTCGCGGAGACGGTGAAAGGATGGCAGTCGGGGTGGTTTTACATCACCGAGCCACATGACGCCGATTGGGCAGCAGCCCCTGAATTCCGATCCGGAGTTCCGATGCGGCTCACTTCCTGGCAAGAGAAGGGCCTGACCTGGGGATCCTTGGACGAGATAACTGGGCTCCAGACATGCGTCCAGAATATGATAACCAAAAAGATCAAGCTTATGAATGTGATCCAGGTTATGCTCATCCGCCGGATCCTTCCGTGCCAACGCCGGACTTGCTATTTGTGGGAGTACGACCCCGCCGAGCACCAGACGCTGCGAGGGCTCTTCGGCACAACGCACGAAGGCATCTGGAAAGCGCTCTTCAAGGTTGGCGAGACGCCCCCGCCCACGACTGAAAATCGCGGGCTTAGCTTAAAGCGCCAGGCCAATTCGGTAAGTCCTTAGTGTTTTCGAGGTACACCCATCACCGGCATATTTTGAGGATGGATACTGAGTTCCTCCACCTACTTTACCAGGCCTGGATCGAGGTGGCATAGTAGATTAATTGTCCGGCTCCGCTTCCTGAGGAGGAAGAATTCCCACTTCTGACGAAGATGTTGTTTTCGGCGCCGTATGACGTGCCAGAGAAGACGGCCAAGAAAGCAGCCAAAGGGGCCAAGAAAGGCCCTTGCCAAAAAGGCGCTCCGGACATGTCGTCTGAGGACGAGACTTCCTCTTCGTCCGATGACGACGACGAAGAGGAAGAAGAAGAAAACAATTCCCCACCTGAGGTGGGGAGGAAGAGGAGGGCGCCCCCCCCCCCCGATCCGGAGGCGAAAGCGCCTAAGAGGGTTAAAGGCTCCCAAGCGGATAACTCCGTGTCGGACGTTGATAGCAGTCCGGAGCGACCTCGCCGGACCAAGCCTCGGGCTTCTTCGTAAGTACCAGAATCCGCAACCGTATGGCCTTCCTGGTTTGAAGTATTGACATATTGTAAGCCTTGTTACTGCAGTCCGGCACGCGGTGGCTCCCCGCAATCCTCGACTGAGGATTCGCCAGACTCGAAGGAGAAGCCTAGCATATCTCCGCCACCTGCTCATTCCGTCTCACCCAAGGGTGATGACGAGTTGGTGTCCAAAAAGGCCTTCCCAGGCCGGGGGGAGATTCCGGCGATCATCGGGGTGACGTCCCAAGATGACTTTTCGGCCACCGGACATGCGGGGAAAAAAGTCCCCATGGGTACTGGTGACGGGGCCCGAGTTCCCTTTGGACCTCAGTCGGATACCATTCCGGAGATCTGCACGGCTCCAGGGTCCAGCGAGTGGCATTCCCTGCAAGGAGGGAATATGCCTGTTCCACCGGTGACCTCTGTCCCCAGAGGCGCTGGATAATTTGCTGGAGGCGCTACGAGGCGCCTCTATTGTTGATGAACATTGTATCCTTATGGACACGATGATAGAGAAGGTTCAGTTCGTCAAAGGCGGACTGACATAAGCCTGCACTAGCCTTCTAACGGGCTTTGAGGTAAGCAACGTGATTGTGGAAAAATATCACAGTATAGAATGTAGCCCCTGATGCTCTGTTTGGTGTTCGAGAAGAAAAGCCGAACAGAGGATCGAGAATAAATATCGCAGGAGTCTAACATGAGTTGTCTATGTGACTAAGCAGGTATCGCTTAAGGTTGCCACTGCTCATGCTGCGGAGGTCTCCGGACTGAAGCAGAAACTGGAGCGGGCCGAGGAGGAGCTCGGCCTCGTGAAGAAGCAGCTGGAGGATAACCAAGGTAAGCAGTAACTTGTAGGTATATTTCAAAAAAATGAATAGTCCGACTGGACTAAAGTGTCATAAACTTTATTAGGGGCCACGATCGACGTGGCAACTCTTAAGAAGGCGCTAGCCGATGCCGAGGAAAAAGCGGCCAAGGAACGTGCCTCACGCGAGAAGGACGAGGCCTGGGTTGGCGAGGCGCAGCAACAACTCCAGGGCGCCATAGAGAGATTTGAGTCCCTAGAGCACGATTGTAAGGCGCAAGAATCCGAATTGGCGAAGGTCCGCCAGAGCGCACAGGATGCACGAGCCGAAGCCCAGAGCGCCCTCCAGGAAATTCAGGCGGCCAAGATGATTACAGCGAGTAAGTTTTTCACCATGCATAGCAAGTATATAGAAGGAACGTTCCTTGTACTTATCCTGAATTTGGATTTTCCAGGGGCGTTTGCGGATCTGCCGCATAGTGTATCGGATGCTGCCGAGTATTATAGAGCCGAGGAAGGGATGTCTATGGAGAAGCTATTATGGTCCCAGCATCTGGGATCCAAACATCCGGTACCCTTCAGCGACCAGCTAAAGCAGTTGGTCGAGCTGCACAGGTTGGCAGAGCTAGCCATGAAGGACCTGATAGTCCGGCTATGGCCTGCCGATCCTGTACCTAGCAGCTACTTCGGACTTGTGCGGCGGCTTGTGAGTGCCTGTCCGCGGCTCAAAGCCGTGAAGCGGTCGGTCTGCATTGAAGGTGCGCGTATGGCCTTTGCCCGCGTCAAGACGCATTGGGTGAAGCTGGATGCCAAGAAGCTGACGACCGAGGGACCGCCGGAGGGCAAGGAGCATCGTCGACCCGAGCACTATTTTGACGGTGTTCTGGAAGGGTCACGCCTTGTGGCGGAACAATGTTCGAAGGATTTATATTCCCATGAGAACATGTGTATTACCTTGTTCTGTAATATGGAACAATGATGTTATGTAGTATAATGTTTATGATTTAAATTTTACCTCCTGTGCGGCCGTTTATTAAATCTGAGGGTTGACCACTCGTCGGCTTCTGCCCCCACGTAGATAATACAGGGGTGTTGGGAAAAATCTAAACACTCTTTACTCCACATTCTGGTCCTTAAAGGAGATGTTTAGCACAACGAACAAGGCAATCAGACTATGCGGCCTTTACCGCCCTCACTTAGCCATAGGAGTTTGACAATTAATAAAATTGGCGAAGCCCCTAGTGTTCGAAAGGCCGAATTAGGGGTGTTATACACGCCTAATCGGAAGAACCGATTCTTCGCAAGAAGCGGAAAAAATCTCCAACGATTTGGAACCTCTCGAACAGCTGACCAGCTCTCGCCGCATCATGACAGTCAGTTTTCGGCTTTCTCTACTGAGGTGCTCGTCCGGAAGAACCGGGACACAATCGCAGTAGTTCTCCCTTTACTACCCTAGCCGATGTAGCGGAACGTAAGGTAGTAAGCACAGGAGCCGGGCAACCCAACTATTGACCAAAGACATGATTCGGAGCCGATGCATATAATGCTATAAGTTTGGGGTGCCGAACTATACTGTAAAAGTGTTTGGACTTTTATTGCTGTGATGCGGGGTGTAATGAAGCCCCTAGCATAGTAATACGTACCATGGTGTACGTGTGCAATGAGTAATTAATACCGAGGTGAGGAAACGGGAAAATGAAGTAATAAGCTGATGCAATCGTGTATTCACCATTGTGGTGTAACTAGTACGTCGAGGCGTACTTTGTACAAGTAATGCGATAAGCAAGTAAGTCTATTTAACACGCCGCCACCAAGGGCGAGCTACATGCGAGTATGAAAAGCAATTATGGCCACAGTTTAGTAGAGACCACCTGGGGATTCCCTTGTAAGCCAGAGCTCCCTGCCTCCTTGGTGTGTTCTGCTGGCGGGTTGTCCGTGTAGTCTATGGATTGCGAACGGGGTATGCCTCCGTCAATACCCATGGGGTTTTGAGTGCGTAATTGTGTACGCGTGGTACGAATGCCACTACCTCATTGAGACTGGGACGTAGGCCGAATTGCTAATCGAGCTCTTGACGAGCCGCGCCGTCCTATTGCAGCGTAGTCCGGAACCTCTTAATGATGTCCAAGGGCTCGACAGCCGTACTATGGTGCTGCTTGAGAAGGCCGCTCTGTGCTTCTGCTGCTAGGGCGGCGGTGTGCTCCTCTGTTCAGAGGGAGCGTTTCGTATTGCCATTGACTGTTATGACGCCGCGTGGACCGGGCACCTTGAGCTTGAGATAAGCTTAGTGTGGCACTGCGTTGAATCTAGCGAACGCGGTTCGTCCGAGCAGCGCGTGATAGCCACTGCGGAAGGGGACGATATCAAAGATTAACTCTTCGCTTCGGAAGTTGTTCAGAGAACCGAAGACCACCTCCAGCGTGATTGAGCCCGTACAGTGGGCCTCTACGCCTGGTATGACTCCTTTAAAGGTAGTCTTTGTTGGTTTGATTCGTGAGGGGTCAATGCCCATCTTCCGCACTGTGTCTTGGTAGAGCAGGTTGAGGCTGCTACCACCGTCCATCAGGACTCGTGTTAGGTGAAACCCGTCAATAATTGGGTCGAGGACTAGTGCGGCTGAACCGCCATGGCGGATACTGGTTGGGTGATCTCGACGATCGAAGGTGATCGGGAATGATGACCACGGATTGAATTTTGGGGTGACTGGCTCTACCGCGTAGACGTCCCTAAGTGCTCGCTTACGCTTCCTTTTGGGGATGTGCGTAGCGTATATCATGTTTACCGTTTTGACTTGAGGGGGAAATTTCTTCTGCCCTCCGGTGTTCGGCTGCCAGGGCTCTTCATCATCGTCCTCGCTCTGTGATTCCCCTTCCTTGTTTCTGCTTTTTACCTTGCTAGCTTGTTTGAATACCCGGCAATCTCTGTTAGTATGGCTGGCCGGTTTGTCTGGGGTGTCGTGTATCTGGCAAGGACGATCGAGTATGCGGTCCAAGCTGGATGGTCCTCCGCTGCTCCTTTTATAGGGCTTCTTTCGCTGGCCGGACTTGGAGCCACTGAATCCGGCGTGAACAGTAGTGTCATCGGTGTTATCGCCATTGCTTCGGCGTTTGTGTCTGTTGCGCTGGAGCTTGCCAGTGCTGCTTTTGGCCTCGGGGGGGCCTGTTTCGTTGGCTGTGTTTGTACTGCGAGCCAGCCAACTATCCTCTCCCGCGAAGAAGCGGGTCATAAGTGCCGTGAGGGCTGCCATGGACCTCGGCTTTTCTTGGCCGAGGTGGCGGGCGAGCCATTCGTCCCGGATGCTATGCTTAAAGGCCGCTAGGGCTTCGGCATCCGGACAGTCAACGATCTGGTTCTTTTTAGTTAGGAACCTAGTCCAGAATTTTCTGGCTAATTCTCCGGGTTGTTGAACTATGTAGCTTAAGTCATCGGCGTTTGGTGGTCGGACATATGTTCCCTGGAAGTTGTCCAGGAAGGCTTCCTCCAAGTCCTCCCAGCTGCCGATAGAATTTTCAGGCAGGCTGTCCAGCCAGTGCCGAGCTGGCCCTTTGAGCTTTAGTGGGAGGTATTTGATGGCGTGGAGGTCATCTCATCGAGCCATATGGATATGGAGAATGAAATCCTCGATCCATACTGCGGGATCGGTTGTGCCGTCGTATGATTCAATGTTGACAGGCTTGAACCCCTCGGGGAATTCGCGATCCAGTACTTCATCTATGAAGCAGAGAGGGTGTGCGGCGCCTCTATATCGGGTCGCGTCGTGGCGTAGCTCTGATGGAGTCCGTCTGCGGTATTCGGCCCGGGCGTGGTTAGGTTTATCATGTCCGAATAGGTAGCCGTCGTTGTGCCTTGAGGCACACCCTTGCGATCCGTAGATCGATCTTGTATGTCCTGCTCTATCGTCCAGGATCTGCTGGAGGTCATACGTGTGACTCTGAATTCTTCCGTCTCTATTTTTACGAGGAGGTGGGGCAGGCTGCTGTTCAGCCTGAGTTCCCACTTTATCCCGGTCGTGAGGTGGCCGGTCGGCCGCCCTGTCTCGACCACGTGGTGGTCGTGCCGCATTACGCAAGGGAGATGTGTGCTCCGGTGCTTCCTCATCGAATTGAGGTAGCAGTCTGCGTTTCGGGTAGCTCTTTGTTGGGCGCCTGAGGCCGTATTCTTCGGCTGTCAGGACATCAGTCCATCTGTCGACGAGCAGATCTTGTTCAGCTTGAAGTTGCTGCTGTTTCTTTTTCAGGCTCCTTGCAGTGGCTATGAGCTGAAGCTTAAAGTGCTCCTGCTCCAGAGGATCCTCAGGCACGATGAGGTCTTCGTTGCCGAGGCTCGTCTCCTCCTTGGAGGGTGGATGGTAACTATCGTCCTCCGAGTCATCTTCTATGGCCTGTTCATCAGGGTTGTCTTGCCTGTTGTCATGTTCCTCCTGTTCGGATGTAGCTCCGACAGGGTCTTCATTGTTTTCGGTGTCGCCTGGAGTATTATTCTCTCCGGTGCCGGTGTTGCCGTCCTTTGAGCGACGAGGCTTAGGACGGCGTTTGGGGCGTCGGCGCTTGGACTGCGTCTCGGAGGTTTGATTCGCATCTGGCTCTTCTTTGTCGTCGCCAGATCCTTTGGGTGTATCAACCATGTACACATCATACGAAGAGGTAGCCGTCCAACGTCCGGTGAATGGTGGGTCTTGGCCTTGCTCCTTATCGGCATCGTCGTCCATACCGTCGATGTCTTCGGAGCCATAGTCAAGCACGTCGGTTAAGTCATCGACGGTGGCTATGAAGTGGGTGGCGGGTGGGAAGCAAAATTCTTCGTCATCCGTCTCTAGCTCGAATAGGACGTAGTTCGGCTGTGAGTCCTTCTCCAAGGACAAATTCTTTAAAGATTTTAGCACGTCACCCAAAGGCGAGTGCTGGAAAACGTCAGCGGCGCTGAACTCGAAGATCGATAACTGATCTAGCTCGGTGTCCGCGGGTGCACACAGTCCGAAACTTATAGCCGGAGACAAGTCCGAAGTTCCGTTAAAGCGAATATTGCAGGGCGTTGAGTCCGTGTGCGGCTCCAATGCCGCGGACTCTGCGGCCTCGGATGGCACGATCTGCTTTGGCTCTAAGGCCATTGCAGCAACAGGAACCATCTCCTGAGCGTGATCCGATGACAGATTTAAGTCACGTTCATCGGGGTGAGGGGGAGCGATCGCCGCGGGCTCAGATCCCTTGAAGATCAAGTCTCCATGGATATCCGCGACGTAGTTCAAGCTTCCGAATCTGACCTAATGGCCAGGGGCGTAGCTGTCGATCTGCTCTAGATGGCCAAGCGAGTTGGCCCGCAGTGCGAAGCTGCCGAATACGAAGGTCTGTCCGGGGAGGAAGGTTTCTCCCTGGACAACGTCATTACTGATGATCGAAGGGGTCATCGAGCCCTTTTCCGACGGCACAGTGGAACTCTCAATGAAAGCACCAATGTCGGTGTCAAAACCGGCGGATCTCGGGTAGGGGGTCCCGAACTGTGCATCTAGGATCGATGGTACCAGGAGACGGGGGACACGATGTTTACCCAGGTTTGGGCCCTCTCTATGGAGGTAATACCCTACTTCCTGCTTGATTGATCTTGATGAATATGAGTGTTACAAGAGTTGATCTACCACGAGATCGTAATGGCTAAACCCTAGAAGTCTAGCCTATGTGTATATGGTAATGAATGTGTCCTTTCCGGACTAACCCCTCCAGTTTATATAGACACCGGGGGGATCTAGGGTTTACATGGAGTCGGTTACATAAGAAGGAATCTTCATAGTTGGTCACCAAGCTTGCCCTCCACGCCAAGTAGAGTCCAATCCGGACACGGTGCGGTCTTCGGCCTTCATGTCTTCACAGCCCATCAGTCCAGCCCAATGAATAACAGGCCGGACGCCCGAGGACCCCTTAGTCCAGGACTCCCTCACCCATCCTCCACTCCAGAGCGTTGCAGCCTAAGCCGGACTACGCTTCTCGTGGAGCTCAAGTAGCGACTGGCCCAAAAGAGGTGTATCGCGGTCTCTTCGCCCGACGTCGCCGAGTAAGCTGACGACCATTACTGGGCGCAGACACTCAATCAACGGGCTAGAGTATGCAGGTATGTCGCAGACACCGGCTACGACATCGAGGTCATCGATAGAGACGGCCTGACGCGGGCTATTTCACAGGTTAAGTGGCCCACCCCCAACCCCTCGGGTTCAACCGCTGTCGATCTCATCCATGGCCCCTCCGCTGATCTACTCTGGCTCGCTGTCAAGAATTTGCCATCCTACATCGCCATCGAGCCCCTTTTGTCATTTCTGAAGGACACGTTCTGTGACGCTGGCTTGGGATCCACAGCTTCCAAGTCAGACCTCATCGACGGCGACCACGAGGAGGGCACCCTCTCTGGCTCTTCCAAGGGGAAAGAGCCCATCTGCTCTTCTAAGGGGAAAGAGCCCGTCTGCGATATTAGGGAGGGCACTCTACAGCCGTGCTCTTCCAAGGGGAAGGAGCCCATCTGCGACATCATGGAGCGCATCCAGGGTCCATGCTCTTCCCACGGGAACGAGCCCATCTGTGATAAGTGAGGAAACCCATGATTTGTTTTGCCGTGCCTCTTCACAGGGGGGAACCCATGATTTGTTTTGTTGAGTCCCTATTGTAGTGTAGTGAGAATATGTCCAGTTTTAATTGCTATATTTGGTTGTTTGCAGTATGCCTTGTTTATTTCAGTTGTTCACAATGTGATGCCCTATATGTGCAATTATTTACTGTGCAATGCATTTCATCAATCCAGTTTTAAACATACCGATAGGAATGCATATATTTGCTTGCTATTAAGCCTGTTATAGCTAGCATATGCCTCTTTCAAAGTTTTTTGATTGTTCGGTTGTTTGTAGTTAGCATATGTCCAGTTTCAAATGCTATCTTTGGTTGTTTGTAGTATGCCTTGTTTATTCCAGTTATTCACAACGTGATGTTCTATATGTGCAAGTATGAACTGCGCAGTTCAATTTCATCAATACCAGTTTCAACAATACCACTATGAATGACTACATTTGGTTGCTGCATCTTGTAGTTAACACGCCTTTCCATTTTTATTTAACAATAACCAGTGTACTTAGACCGGCACAATACCAGTTCGAATGACAATGTTTGCTTGTTGTTAAATGTTAGGCCTGTTGCAGTTAACACACCTTCCCACTTGTTTTGCTTTACTAGCATGCTTAAACCTACACACTGAAGCTATCTTTTGGAGATTATTTTGTCTACCATGGATATATTTGGTTGATGTTTAGCCTGTTGTGCTTAACATGCCTCTCGATGTACCTACACAGGACAATTTTGGGTTGTTTTCCATCGAGGTTAGTTTCATCCCATGGCTTATATATACTCACTGTTCAGGGTATCGGTAGCTGGTACCATATAGGCCGGGGGCTGATAAGGGACTAATCGGTGAATCGGACTTTTAACTGAATATATATGTAACCCATTTATCGTTAGGTTAACTAGGGTCATATGTAATATATCTGAGGCTACATAGCAACATGCACTATACTTAATGTCTAAATATGCAATCCTAGGCTACATAGCAACAAGGAAGAGTGTTACCTTAATATTCTGAGGATGTCTAGATATACGTAGAAGAGCAACAACAACAACAACAACACAACCCTGTTTGGACACTCAACTTAGCTAGAGGTTAGAGTTAGTTTCTAGCACATGACTAACCCTGAACTAACTCCATCCAAAGATTTGTTTGGATAACAGGGTTAGATTGACAATAAATGCACTAGGAGAACTAGCTCCAATTGGCACTTCTTGGGTGGGATATTTTTTTGGGTGGGTTATGCAACTAGCTCAAACTAGCCCTCATGTTTGGATATACTTTAGGGCTATTTGAGCCCGAACTAGCTCAAACTAACTCTAACCCATGGATACAGCAGCAGTTAATTAGCCGATAATTTGTAAAAATGCAATAAACTCCTTCTGGCCCATAATATAATATGTTAATTCATCTAATATGTGAGTATATTGGATGTTATAAGATATTATAAAAGAGTGTTGTACTATATCATTGTGCAATTGTTGTTTAGCTTCTAATATTAACTTGGTGCTTTCAGGTACATATGTCATTGGTAAAGATCCGCACTTCGACCCTTTCTGCATATGGTCCAATGAGATATCGATGAACCAACATCAAGTGAGGAAGCTGATAAAGATTGTTAGTAAAATGGGTCAAAATATGGCAATTAAACTATTTGTTTACACTTTATCCAAGACAACACCTAACTGCAGGATGGTAAGTAAGAACTCTGCAGCCTTCTTTTTACTGCCCATAATGAGTTGTGTTAGATGACAATGTCTGAATCTTTTTCCTTTGCAGTGGTTCCCAAAGCACTTTATTTAAGATTACCCTCAAACTACATGATTGGTGGGCATGCAAAGGTTAAAGTATTTCTACCAGAACATGATGATTATCTAGATGTTTTCATGAAGACCGTGAAGGATGGGCGGTCGGCCATCACAAGGGGTTGGAGGCGTGCGTGCCTTCTGCATGGAGGAGGGCACAATATGGGCATTCCGCTTCACCTTGTTCAGCAACCAGAATGTATTTTGCCTCTTTCTTTACCATCTTTAATAGTACAAGTATACAACTGTGGTTCATCATTCTTTATTTGGTTCTTATGTAATTCTTGAACATATGTACCTATGAATCGAATAATGCGTTGGTTGTTTGAACCTGATGTATATGAATAAAGCTATAGCATACATTCAAATTCAAATCCGGTACAATTTGAAATAGCAACAATTAAATTACGGTGAAATTACGCTCTCCAGGTCTTTACGACACACACGTTGGTAAACACAAACATTTGTGACATACACCATAATCCGACACGGTTCATAGAGAGGAAACGTGTGCAAGCATGCACACAGTTGCCGTTTGCAAAGCGTGTGCGATGTCACACAATATCACAAACAGTGCGGGCAAAGTAAACGTTTGTGATAGTTGCCTTATTGTAGACGATTCGCAACCATGAACTGTTTCTGATGTGGTCTGCATCGTAAATGTTGCACCACAAAATAGCGTGTGCGATAGTTGTCGTGTACGACGATGTTACGACGGTCTGACGTTTCGTAATCCTGTCCGGCACTCGTACGACGATTAGCTAATCTTCTTAATTAGTTATCGCATACGGTTTGGGAAAAGCGAATGTGTGTGATTGTCTGCTTATCATACACGTTCTATAATCGTGAACCGTTTGTGATGAGTCGCGCATCATAAACATAGCACCACAGAATACCGATTGCGATGGCAATGCGAGCACAAACGAGTTGCAAGGATGCAGCATCTGGGTGGCTCCCTATCCCCGACGGTTTCTAGATCGTGTGGGAAGGACCCCACTATCGCAGTCACTCACTTGGTGAAGGTTCCAAATGTCGTCGCGAAAAGGGGTTAAAAACGGTTTGTATAGCACCTCGCTATACCAGTGCTAATAGGGCTTTGCGGGTGGCGACGGGGTTATGACGACTGTTGGAAATATGCCCTAGAGGCAATAATAAAATGGTTATTATTATATTTCCTTGTTCATGATAATTGTCTATTGTTCATGCTATAATCGTGTTATCCGTAAATCGTAATACATGTGTGAATACATAGACCACAACGTGTCCCTAGTAAGCCTCTAGTTGACTAGCTCGTTGATCAACAGATAGTCATGGTTTCCTGACTATGGACGTTGGATGTCATTGATAACGGGATCACATCATTAGGAGAATGATGTGATGGACAAGACCCAATCCTAAGCATAGCACAAAGATCGTGTAGTTCGTTTGCTAGAGCTTTTCCAATGTCAAGTATCATTTCCTTAGACCATGAGATCGTGTAACTCCCGGATGCCGTAGGAGTGCTTTGGGTGTACCAAACGTCACAACGTAACTGGGTGACTATAAAGGTACACTACAGGTATCTCTGAAAGTGTCTGTTGGGTTGACACGGATCGAGACTGGGATTTGTCACTCCGTATGAAGGAGAGGTATCTCTGGGCCCACTCGGTAATGCATCATCATAATGAGCTCAAAGTGACCAAGTGGTTGGTCACGGGATCATGCATTACGGTACGAGTAAAGTGACTTGTCGGTAACGAGATTGAACAAGGTATTGGGATACCGACGATCGAATCTCGGGCAAGTAACGTACCGATTGACAAAGGGAATTGTATACGGGATTGATTGAATCCTCGACATCGTGGTTCATCCGATGAGATAATCATGGAACATGTGGGAGCCAACATGGGTATCTAGATCCCGCTGTTGGTTATTGACCGGAGAGTCGTCTCGGTCATGTCTGCGTGTCTCCCGAACCCGTAGAGTCTACACACTTAAGGTTCGGTGACGCTAGGGTTGTAGAGATAATAGTATGCGGTAACCCGAAAGTTGTTCGGAGTCCCGAATGAGATCCCGGACGTCATGAGGAGTTCCGGAATGGTCCGGAGGTGAAGAATTATATATAGGAAGTCCAGTTTCGGCCACCGGGAAAGTTTCGGGGGTTACCGGTATTGTACCGGGACCACCGGAAGGGTCCCGGGGGTCCACCGGGTGGGGCCACCTATCCCGGAGGGCCCCATGGGCTGAAGTTGGAGGGGAACCAGATCCTGGTGGGCTGGTGCGCCCCCCTTGGGCCTCCCCCTGCGCCTAGGGTTAGAAACCCTAGGGGTGGGGGCGCCCCCCACTTGGCTTGGGGGGGGGAGCCACCCCTTGGCCGCCGCCCCCCCTGGAGATTGGATCTCCCAGGGGCCGGCGCCCCCCCAGGGCCCCTATATATAGTGGAGGGGAGGGAGGTCAGCCGCACCACAGCCCCTGGCGCCTCCCTCTCCCTCCCGTAACACCTCTCCCTCTCGCTGAGCTTGGCGAAGCCCTGCCGAGATCCCCGCTACTTCCACCACCACACCGTCGTGCTGCTGGATCTCCATCAACCTCTCCTTCCCCCTTGCTAGATCAAGAAGGAGGAGACGTCGCTGCTCCGTACATGTGTTGAACGCGGAGGTGCCGTCCGTTCGGCGCTCGGTCATCGGCGATTTGGATCACGACGAGTACGACTCCATCAACCCCGTTCACTTGAACGCTTCCGCTCGCGATCTACAAGGGTATGTAGATGCACTCATCTCTCTTGTTGCTAGATGACTCCATAGATTGATCTTGGTGATGCGTAGAAAATTTTAAATTTCTGCTACGATCCCCAACAGTGGCATCATGAGCCAGGCCTATGCGTAGTTTCTATGCACGAGTAGAACACAAACTTGTTGTGGGCGTAGATGTTGTCAATTTCCTTGCCACTACTAGTCTTATCTTGTTTCGGCGGCATTGTGGGATGAAGCGGCCCGGACCGACCTTACACGTACGCTTACGTGAGACAGGTTCCACCAACTGACATGCTCTAGTTGCATAAGGTGGCTAGCGGGTGTCTGTCTCTCCCACTTTAGTCGGAACGGATTCGATGAAAAGGGTCCTTATGAAGGGTAAATAGAAATTGGCATATCACGTTGTGGTTTTACGTAGGTAAGAAACGTTCTTGCTAGAAACCTATAGAAGCCACGTAAAAACTTGCAACAACAATTAGAGGACGTCTAACTTGTTTTTGCAGCATATGCCTTGTGATGTGATATGGCCAAAAGGATGTGATGAATGAGATATATGTGATGTATGAGATTGATCATGTTCTTGTAATAGGAATCACGACTTGCATGTCGATGAGTATGACAACCGGCAGGAGCCATAGGAGTTGTCTTTATTTTTTGTATGACCTGCGTGTCATTGAATAACGCCATGTAAATTACTTTACTTTATTGCTAAACACGTTAGCCATAGAAGTAGAAGTAATCGTTGGCGTGACAACTTCATGAAGACACGATGATGGAGATCATGGTGTCATGCCGGTGATGAAGATGATCATGGCGCCCCGAAGATGGAGATCAAAGGAGCAAAATGATATTGGCCATATCATGTCACTATTTGATTGCATGTGATGTTTATCATGTTTTACATCTTTTTGCTTAGAACGACGGTAGCTTAAATAAGATGATCCCTCGCAATAATTTCAAGAAAGTGTTCCCCCTAACTGTGCACCGTTGCGAAGGTTCGTTGTTTCGAAGCACCACGTGATGATCGGGTGTGATAGATTCTAACGTTCGAATACAATGGGTGTAAGCCAGATTTACACACGCAATACACTTAGGTTGACTTGACGAGCCTAGCATGTACAGACATGGCCTCGGAACACGGAAGACCGAAAGGTCGAGCATGAGTCGTATAGAAGATACGATCAACATGAAGATGTTCACCGATGTTGACTAGTCCGTCTCACGTGATGATCGGACACGGCCTAGTTGACTCGGATCATGTTTCACTTAGATGACTAGAGGGATGTCTATCTGAGTGGGAGTTCATTGAATAATTTGATTAGATGAACTTAATTATCATGAACTTAATCTAAAAATCTTTACAATATGTCTTGTAGATCAAATGGCCCACGTTGCCCTCAACTTCAACGCGTTCCTAGAGAAAACCAAGCTGAAAGATGATGGCAGCAACTATACGGACTGGGTCCGGAACCTGAGGATCATACTCATAGCTGCCAAGAAAGATTATGTCCTAGAAGCACCGCTAGGTGAAGCACCCATCCCAGAGAACCAAGACGTTATGAACGCTTGGCAGTCACGTGCTGATGATTACTCCCTCGTTCACTGCAGCATGCTTTACAGCTTAGAACCGGGGCTCCAAAAGCGTTTTGAGCAAAACGGAGCATATGAGATGTTCGAAGAGCTGAAAATGGTTTTCCAAGCTCATGCCCGGGTCGAGAGATATGAAGTCTCCGACAAGTTCTTCAGTTGTAAGATGGAGGAAAATAGTTCTGTTAGTGAGCACATAGTCAAAATGTCTAGGTTACACAACCGCTTGACTCAGCTGGGAGTTAATCTCCCGGATGACGCGGTCATTGACAGAATCCTTCAGTCGCTTCCACCGAGCTACAAAAGCTTTGTGATGAACTTCAATATGCAGGGGATGGAAAAGACCATTCCTGAGGTATATTCAATGCTGAAATCAGCGGAGGTGGAGATCAAAAAGGAACATCAAGTGTTGATGGTGAATAAAACCACTAAGTTCAAGAAAGGCAAGGGTAAGAAGAACATCAAGAAGGACGGCAAGGGAGTTGCCGCGCCCGGTAAGCCAGTTGCCAGGAAGAAGCCAAAGAATGGACCCAAGCCTGAGACTGAGTGCTTTTATTGCAAGGGAAGTGGTCACTGGAAGCGGAACTGCCCCAAATACTTAGCGGACAAGAAGGCCGGCAACACCAAAGGTATATGTGATATACATGTAATTGATGTGTACCTTACCAGTACTCGTAGTAGCTCCTGGGTATTTGATACCGGTGCGGTTGCTCATATTTGTAACTCAAAACAGGAGCTGCGGAATAAGCGGAGACTGGCGAAGGACGAAGTTCAGATGCGCGTCGGGAATGGTTCCAAGGTCGATGTGATCGCTGTCGGCACGCTACCTCTACATTTACCTACGGGATTAGTTTTAAACCTCAATAATTGTTATTTAGTGCCAGCTTTGAGCATGAACATTGTATCAGGATCTCGTTTAATTCGAGATGGCTACTCATTTAAATCCGAGAATAATGGTTGTTCTATTTATATGAGAGATATGTTTTATGGTCATGCCCCGCTGGTCAATGGTTTATTCTTAATGAATCTCGAACGTGATGTTACACATATTCATAGTGTGAATACCAAAAGATGTAAAGTTGATAACGATAGTCCCACATACTTGTGGCACTGCCGCCTTGGTCACATTGGTGTCAAACGCATGAAGAAGCTCCATGCAGATGGACTTTTGGAGTCTCTTGATTACGAACCATTTGACACGTGCGAACCATGCCTCATGGGTAAGATGACCAAGACTCCGTTCTCCGGAACAATGGAACGAGCAACCAACTTATTGGAAATCATACATACTGATGTGTGCGGTCCAATGAGTGTTGAGGCTCGCGGTGGCTATCGTTATGTTCTCACTCTCACTGATGACTTGAGTAGATATGGGTATGTCTACCTAATGAAACACAAGTCTGAAACCTTTGAAAAGTTCAAGGAATTTCAGAGTGAGGTTGAGAATCAATGTGACAGGAAAATAAAGTTCTTATGATCAGATCATGGAGGAGAATATTTGAGTCACGAATTTGGCACACACTTAAGGACATGTGGAATAGTTTCACAACTCACGCCGCCTGGAACACCTCAGCGAAATGGTGTGTCCGAACGTCGTAATCGCACTCTATTGGATATGGTGCGATCTATGATGTCTCTTACCGATCTACCGCTCTCATTTTGGGGCTATGCTTTAGAGACTGCCGCATTCACTTTAAATAGGGCTCCGTCGAAATCCGTTGAGACGACACTGTATGAATTATGGTTTGGGAAGAAGCCTAAGCTGTCGTTTCTAAAAGTTTGGGGATAAGATGCTTATGTCAAGAAATTTCAACCTGAAAAGCTCGAACCCAAGTCGGAAAAATGCGTCTTCATAGGATACCCTAAGGAAACCATTGGGTATACCTTCTACCTCAGATCCGAAGGCAGAATCTTTGTTGCCAAGAACGGGTCCTTTCTAGAGAAAGAGTTTCTCTCGAAAGAAGTGAGTGGGAGGAAAGTGGAACTTGATGAGGTGATAGTCACCCCTTCCGAACCGAAAAGTAGCGCAGCGCGGGAAGATGTTCCTGTGGTGCCTGCACCGACTGGGGAGGAAGTTAATGATGATGATCATGAAGCTTCAGATCAAGTTACTGCTGAACTTCATAGGTCCACAAGGACACGTTCCGCACCAGAGTGGTACGGCAACCCTGTCATGGAAATCATGTTGTTAAACAACGGTGAACCTTCGAACTATGAAGAAGCGATGGCGGGCCTGGATTCCAACAAATGGCTTGAAGCCATGCAATCCGAGATAGGATCCATGTATGAAAACGAAGTATGGACTTTGACTGACTTGCCCGATGATCGGCGAGCCATAGAAAATGAATGGATCTTTAAGAAGAAGACAGACGCGGATGGTAATGTGACCATCTATAAGTCTCGACTTGTCGCTAAGGGTTATCGACAAGTTCAAGGGGTTGACTACGATGAGACTTTCTCACCCGTAGCAAAGCTGAAGTCCGTCCGAATCATGTTAGCAATTGCCGCATTTTATGATTATGAGATATGGCAAATGGACGTCAAAACGGCATTCCTTAACGGCTTTCTTAAGGAAGAATTGTATATGATGCAGCCGGAAGGTTTTGTCGATCCTAAGAATGCTAACAAGGTATGCAAGCTCCAGCGCTCCATCTATGGGCTGGTGCAAGCATCTCGGAGTTGGAACATTCGATTTGATGAGATGATCAAAGCGTTTGGGTTTACACAGACTTATGGAGAAGCATGTGTTTACAAGAAAGTGAGTGGGAGCTCTGTAGCGTTTCTCTTATTATATGTGGATGACATACTATTGATGGGAAATGATATAGAATTCTTGGAAAGTATAAAGGCCTATTTGAATAAGTGTTTTTCAATGAAGGACCTTGGAGAAGCTGCTTATATATTAGGCATCAAGATCTATAGAGATAGATCAAGACGCCTCATTGGTCTTTCACAAAGTACGTACCTTGACAAGATATTGAAGAAGTTCAATATGGATCAGTCCAAGAAGGGGTTCTTGCCTGTATTGCAAGGTGTGCAATTGAGCACGGCTCAATGCCCGACCACGGCAGAAGATAGAGAAAAGATGAGTGTCATCCCCTATGCCTCGGCCATAGGGTCTATTATGTATGCCATGCTGTGTACCAGACCTGATGTAAACCTTGCCGTAAGTTTGGTAGGAAGGTACCAAAGTAATCCCGGCATGGAACATTGGACAGCGGTCAAGAATATCCTGAAGTACCTGAAAAGGACTAAGGATATGTTTCTCGTATATGGAGGTGACGAAGAGCTCGTCATAAAGGGTTACGTCGACGCTAGCTTCGACACAGATCTGGATGACTCGAAGTCACAAACCGGATACGTGTATATTTTGAATGGAGGGGCAGTAAGCTGGTGCAGTTGCAAGTAAAGCGTCGTGGCGGGATCTACTTGTGAAGCGGAGTACATGGCGGCCTCAGAGGCAGCGCAAGAAGCAATCTGGATGAAGGAGTTCATTACTGACCTAGGGGTGATTCCCAATGCGTCGGGCCCGATGACTCTCTTCTGTGACAACACTGGAGCTATTGCCCTTGCCAAGGAGCCCAGGTTTCACAGGAAGACCAGGCATATCAAGCGTCGCTTCAACTCCATTCGTGAAAGTGTTCAAAATGGAGACATAGATATTTGTAAAGTACAGACGGACCTGAATGTAGCAGATCCGTTGACTAAACCTCTCCCTAGAGCAAAACATGATCAACACCAGAACTCTATGGGTGTTCGATTCATCACAATGTAACTAGATTATTGACTCTAGTGCAAGTGGGAGACTGTTGGAAATATGCCCTAGAGGCAATAATAAAATGGTTATTATTATATTTCCTTGTTCATGATAATTGTCTATTGTTCATGCTATAATTGTGTTATCCGGAAATCGTAATACATGTGTGAATACATAGACCACAACGTGTCCCTAGTAAGCCTCTAGTTGACTAGCTCGTTGATCAACAGATAGTCATGGTTTCCTGACTATGGACATTGGATGTCATTGATAACGGGATCACATCATTAGGAGAATGATGTGATGGACAAGACCCAATCCTAAGCATAGCACAAAGATCGTGTAGTTCGTTTGCTAGAGCTTTTCCAATGTCAAGTATCATTTCCTTAGACCATGAGATCGTGTAACTCCCGGATGCCGTAGGAGTGCTTTGGGTGTACCAAACGTCACAACGTAACTGGGTGACTATAAAGGTACACTACAGGTATCTCTGAAAGTGTCTGTTGGGTTGACACGGATCGAGACTGGGATTTGTCACTCCGTATGACGGAGAGGTATCTCTGGGCCCACTTGGTAATGCATCATCATAATGAGCTCAAAGTGACCAAGTGGTTGGTCACGGGATCATGCATTACGGTACGAGTAAAGTGACTTGCCGGTAACGAGATTGAACAAGGTATTGGGATACCGACGATCGAATCTCGGGCAAGTAACGTACCGATTGACAAAGGGAATTGTATACGGGATTGATTGAATCCTCGACATCGTGGTTCATCCGATGAGATCATCATGGAACATGTGGGAGCCAACATGGGTATCCAGATCCCGCTGTTGATTATTGACCGGAGAGTTGTCTCGGTCATGTCTGCGTGTCTCCCGAACCCGTAGGGTCTACACACTTAAGGTTCGGTGACGCTAGGGTTGTAGAGATAATAGTATGCGGTAACCCGAAAGTTGTTCGGAGTCCCGGATGAGATCCCGGACGTCACGAGGAGTTCCGGAATGGTCCGGAGGTGAAGAATTATATATAGGAAGTCCAGTTTCGGCCACCGGGAAAGTTTTGGGGGTTACCGGTATTGTACTGGGACCACCAGAAGGGTCCCGGGGGTCCACCGGGTGGGGCCACCTATCCCGGAGGGCCCCATGGGCTGAAGTGGGAGGGGAACCAGACCCTGGTGGGCTGGTGCGCCCCCCTTGGTCCTCCCCCTGCGCCTAGGGTTAGAAACCCTAGGGGTGGGGGCGCCCCCCACTTGGCTTGGGGGGGGAAGCCACCCCTTGGCCGCCGCCCCCCTAGAGATTGGATCTCCCAGGGGCCGGCGCCCCCCAGGGACCCTATATATAGTGGAGGGGAGGGAGGGAAACCGCACCACAGCCCCCGGCGCCTCCCTCTCCCTCCCGTAACACCTCTCCCTCTCGCTAAGCTTGGCGAAGCCCTGCCGAGATCCCCGCTACTTCCACCACCACGCCGTCGTGCTGCTGGATCTCCATCAACCTCTCCTTCCCCCTTGCTGGATCAAGAAGGAGGAGACGTCGCTGCTCCGTACGTGTGTTGAACGCGGAGGTGCCGTCCGTTCGGCGCTCGGTCATCGGTGATTTGGATCACGACGAGTACGACTCCATCAACCCCGTTCACTTGAACGCTTCCGCTCGCGATCTACAAGGGTATGTAGATGCACTCATCTCTCTCGTTGCTAGATGACTCCATAGATTGATCTTGGTGATGCGTAGAAAATTTTAAATTTCTGCTACGATCCCCAACAACGACCATCTAGGGCAATGACGGGGTTGGGGGCGAAATCGCCGGGACAAGGCGGCATTGTTTCAAGCTCGATGGAGATCGTGACGGGCGGTCCTGAGCGATGGCTAGTGGTGAGGTTCGAGTGACTCTAGGGCAATGGCGGGGTCGGGGGCGAAATTGCAGGGACCAAGCAGCATTGTTTGAAGCTCGACGGAGATCGTGGCGGGCGGTCCCGAGTGATGGCTATCGGTGTGGCTCGAGTGACTGTAGGAGTGGTCGCTGAGCTGCCGACGATTGATGGAGTCGCCCGACGCAGACCCAGGATTTGGCAGCGTGGCGAGGTGAAATTTCACTGAGCGGCACACCATGATTTTTGGTCGGATGGATATTCACCTAGCCAAGACCCATATATGGGTCTTTGGTAACAAAATATGGGTGCCTACCCATACTCTTTATTCCCCATGCATATATAGGTGTGAGCTAGTTTTTGGAGCAAAATGCCAATATTGATAGTTTTGGGTATTGGCTCAAATTTTGGGTGCTATTGAAGATCGAAAGTGCCATTCTAGAGCTCAAAAGCTTGGTATGAACAGTAAAATTCAACAAATTAAAAGTGAAATTGATTTTTTTACAAAAATATTTTTTCTCATGGGTGCAAATTTTCATGATTAAATGATATTTGTGGATGTGTGGGCAAAAAAAACAGTGCTCCAAAATACTTTAAAAAAGGACATCAATATCTCCCGAACATTCGGTAGGAGGAAGCCATCCTCTCGAACAAAAACGCTCGATAGGAATGGGTGCTAGGAGCGGACTCGAACGACCACCTATGAGCTGAGTGGCCCTAGGGCTTTTTCAGCGGGAACAACAGCAGGACAGTTTGGGCCACAAAAAAGGTCCAGTTTATTTGTGATGATACAAAAAACTTAAAAAGTAGTGCATAGACCCGACTTTAAATTACTAATGGATAAAAAACACAAAAACAAGTTGATGTCAGTTGTGATTGAACATAAGTTTGCCAAAACTAAAAATGACATATATGAAAATTTACAACTGCCATTCACACATAAGTAGGTCCGCCATATGTTAAACACACAAGGACACCAACAAAATACCATGTTAGAACGTAAATTTTCGTTGTGTTTTGAGGAGATGATCCAAAAGAACTGAAAATATTGTAAAAAAAGTGGCATGATAACAAATAATAAGATACAGTCGCCATCGTAGAGAACAAAAAATAATTGTGCCATGCATTGTTTAGTAGAAAGTGCCATGGTACATAGAGTATGTGTGCCATGGCACATAAAGTAGGTTTGCCATGAGTACAAAAAACCAAACTTGCCATAGGTTGTAAAGTTATTTTGCCATGGCTGTAAGCTACATTTGCCGTGGACTATAGATAAATTCAACATAAGTTGTGAAGTTCAATTGACGTGGGTATGAGTAAAAATTTGCCATGTGCTATAAAGTAAACTTGACATTTGATATTGTACGTACTATTGTCGTGGTAAATGAATGTAAATTTTCCATGGCAATATAAGATGTAAAGTATGTTTGCCATGGTAATGTATTTTAAGGCAAAAAATTGCCACGGATGTAAAGTATTTTGCCATGGCAAAAATAAAAAGTGAACTTGCCATGCTCCATAAAAATGTAAATTTGTCATGGACGATAAAGGTAAAAATTGCCAGGTATGTGAAATTAAAATTGTCATGCCGATAATGGTAAATTTGCCATGGCAACAAAAAAATTATGCTTGCCATGAAAAGAATAAAGTAACAATGTCATGGCAATAAAATTAAATTACCATGCTAAAAAGAAAAAAATGACAAAAAGTTGCCATGGCAAAAAATAAAAAGGGAACCTGCCATGCTTCATCAAAATGTAAATTTGTCAAGAGAGATAAAAGTAAAAAAATGCCATGTATGTGAAATTAAAATTGCCATGGCGATAAGGGTAAATTTGCCATGGCAAAAAAAGTTAAGTTTGCCACGAACAAGAAAAAAATGTAAAAAAAATGACATGGCAAGAATAAAGAAAAAATGCCATGGCAATAAAAGTAAATTTACCATGCTAAAAAGGTTTAAAAAATGCCATGTTCTTAGAAAGTAACAAGTTTTGAAGATAAAAAATTCATACATTTGTCGTGTGACTATTCCAAAGAAGTGTTTCAAAATTTGCTATGATGTATGAGACACACTTATTCCAAAAAATAGTTGTATGACCAAATACACACAATTTTGTTTGCCTCATGGTATGCTCAATGTACTCAATGATTGTAGATTTTGTTTCTTGTTCATTTGCCATGCTTAATGTACTTGAAATTTAAAATTGTCATGCCAATTTTGCTATGGTCCCATGATAAAGCAAAAAATTGCCATGATCTATTTAATTGACATGTAAAAGTAATGAATGTAAATTTGTCATGGGAAAAGAAAACTACATTTGCCATGGTAATAGAATTGAAGAATTTGCCATGCCCATTTTTTTGCCTCATGGTATGCACAATGTACTCAAATGATTGTAGACTTTATTTCTTATTCATTTTCCATGCTCAAATGTACTTGAAGTAAAAAAAATGCCATGGCAAAATTAATATGGTCCAATGAAAAAAAAATTGCCATGAGCTATTAAATTGACATGTAAAAATAAATTTGCCCTGGCAATGAAGGTACTATTGTCGTGGTAATGAACATAAATTTGCCATGGCAAATGAAAGCTGCATTTTGCCATGGCAATAAAATTGAAGGATTTGCCATGGCGGCAGTGGCGGAGCTATGTAGGCTCCTGGGGTGGCTGTGGCCCCCCCAACATTGATGCAACTTGTGAAGAAAAAAATATTGTGAGGGCTTAGATGAGAGATTTTTTTAGCTTTTGGCCCCCCAAACACTCATATTTTACCATTTGCCCCCCAGTTGATTCTTGCTAGCTCCGCCACTGCATGGCGGTGTAGTTACATTTGCCATGCAACAAAAGATAAAATTTCCATTGCAAAAAAAAGTAAATTTTGCCATGTCAAATGGAAGGAAAAAACTGCCATGACTCGCACACCTAAAAAAAAGAATTTTGCCATCTTAGCATGATTTTTTTTGCCTTGTGGACATTACCAAACATGTGTAAAGAAATGACCATGTGCACATGATTTTACTTGAATTAAGTTTGCCCTAGTCCATAAATTTAGTTTGCCATGGTCTAAATTAGAGAAGTCCCCATGGTCTAGTTAGTAAAATGACCATGTTATATCAAATATCCAAATTATCTACATATTGCCATGGGGAAAACATATTGAGAAACATTTATAAATTGTCATGGGAATAGCCGCACACCATCGGAGTGAAATTTCAAGAACTTGCCATGAGAGCATTGCAAAAAAGGCTAAATTTGCCATGTTGGGAAGACAAAACATTATGAATTTGCCATGTTGGAAAGGAAAAATGTCTATAAATTAAGTTTGCCATGGTCTAATT
Organism: Triticum aestivum; assembly: GCF_018294505.1. Lineage (NCBI taxonomy): Eukaryota > Viridiplantae > Streptophyta > Magnoliopsida > Poales > Poaceae > Triticum > Triticum aestivum. The sequence goes on from NC_057805.1 coordinate 323,503,301, forward strand.
AGAGACATTCCCATGATCTAATTAGTAAAATTGACATGCTATATCGAAAATCCAAAGTATCTACAAATTGCCATGGGGAAAAGTGTTGGGAAACGTAGCATGAAATTTCAAAAAAATTCCTACGCTCACGCAAGATCTATCTAGAAGATGCATAGCAACAAGAGGGGGAGAGTGTCTCCACGTACCCTCGTAGATTGAAAGCGGAAGCGTTAGGTTAACGCGGTTGATGTAGTCGAACATCTTCGCGATCCAACCGATCAAGTACCGAACGTACGGCACCTCCGAGTTCAGCACACGTTCAGCTCGATGACGTCCCTCGAACTCTTGATCCAGCAGAGGGTCGAGGGAGAGTTTCGTCAGCATGACGGCATGGTGACGGTGATGGTGATGTGATCCGCGCAGGGCTTCACCTAAGCACTACATGAATATGACCGGAGGAGTAAACCGTCAAGACAGACGCCGCACACGGCTTGGAACAATTGGTGTGTCTCCAAGGGGTGCCCTGCCCACGTATATAAAGGAGGGAGAGGGAGGAGGCCAGCCCTAGCGGGTGCGCCAAGAGGGGGAAGTCCTACTAGGACTCCCAGTCCTAGTAGGATTCACCCCCCCCCCTTTATTCCTTCCCATGGAGGGGGAAAGAGGGAAGGGAGAGGGAAGAGGAGAAGGAAAGGGGGGTGCGCCCCCTCCCCTAGTACAATTTGGACTCCCTATGGGAGGGGGGCGCGGCCACCCCTTGTGGGCTGCCTCCCCTCTCCCCTATGGCCCATGTAGGCCCATTACTTTCCTCGGGGGGTTCCGGTAACCCCTCGGTACTCCGATAAATATCTGAAACGTCCTGAAACCATTCCGGTGTCCAAATACTATCGTCCAATATATCAATTTTTACCTCTCGACCATTTCGAGACTCCTCGTCATGTCCATGATCTCATCTGGGACTCCGAACAATCTTCGGTCACCAAAACACATAACTCATAATACAAATCGTCATCGAATGTTAAGCGTGCGGACCCTACGGGTTCGAGAACTATGTAGACATGATCGAGACACATCTCCGATCAATAACCAACAGCGGAACCTGGATGCTCATATTGGTTCCTACATATTCTGCGAAGATCTTTATCGGTCAAACCGCAATAACAACATACGTCATTCCCTTTGTCATCGGTATGTTACTTGCCCGAGATTCGATCGTCGGTATCCTCATACCTAGTTCAATCTCGTTACCGGCAAGTCTCTTTACTCGTTCCGTAATGCATCATCCCGCAACTAACTCATTAGTCACATTGCTTGCAAGGCTTATCATGATGTGCATTACCGAGAGGGCCCAGAGATACCTCTTCGATACTCGGAGTGACAAATCCTAATCTCGATCTATGCCAACCCAACAAACACCTTTGGAGATACCTGTAGAGCATCTTTATAATCACCCAGTTACGTTGTGACGTTTGATAGCACACAAGGTGTTCCTCCGGTATTCGGGAGTTGCATAATCTCATAGTCAAAGGAATATGTATATGACATGAAGAAAGCTATAGCAATAAAACTGAACGATCAACATGCTAAGCTAACGGATGGGTCTTGTCCATCACATCATTCTCCTAATGATGTGATCCCATTCATCAAATGACAACACATGTCTATGGTTAGGAAACTTAACCATCTTTGATTAACGAGCTAGTCAGGTAGAGGCTTACTAGGGACACAGTGTTTTGTCTATGTATCCACACATGTATCAAGTTTCTGGTTAATACAATTCTAGCATGAATAATAAACATTTATCATGATATAAGGAAATATAAAATAACAACTTTATTATTGCCTCTAGGGCATATTTCCTTCAAAAAGATTTGTAAAACATATACAAAAATTGCCATGGGAATAGCCGCACACCATCTGAGCAACATTTCAAAGATTTTGTCATGAGAGCATTGCAAAAAGAAGAAGCTAAATTGGCGTGTTGGGAAAACAAAAATGTTATGAATTTGCCATGTGATCAGAATGCACAACAAAAACATAAACACATGGCAACATAAAACACTTGTATAAATGGCACGGTCGACTACATGATCCTCTCCTTGCAGATTTTGAATTGCCATGGCTACTACTACGTCCCTTAAAATGCTAAAACATGAAAAACTATGTATTGAAGATTAACATGGCAATTATGGACTGAACATAGGAGGTAGCACATCAAAACCATCACTGCCATCATCATTTAAAAGAGAATACAAAAGTGCTCATCTATTGACAATAATCAACACACTAAAAATGCAACCTAGGCACACGTTTTTCATTACTCAAACAAAACAAAACTTCTGAATGCTAAAAACAGATAGAAGTATATCAAGGATTAGCTAACTAAATTACCATGTGGCTCACATCACAAAATGCAGGGATACTACATTCGGCACAACTACTATGGGCGTTCAAAGCTCGCAATCACCTGATTCAGGTAAACGAGGATGGGGTGGTTGCGCTGGTGGCTGCCAATGCGAGCATGAATAGGAGGATGACGGTGGTATGTGCAGGCGCGGGGCGAGGCGTCGGCCTAGTGAGCTCTTGAAACTCCAGCCACGGAGGCCGGTCATGGATTTCATGGGCACGATGACGCCTCTGTGCATCGATCCGAAGGGGAGGAAGGAGGGTAAGACGCAACTCACCTTGAGAAGACAATGGCGAGCTCAAAGGGGTCCAGGGAAACATGATGAATATGGGGCCAAGGTGCAAGCATGGGTGGCAACCCCTCCTCCGTTGTGCGACACCATGATTTGGTTGTTGGAGCTCCTCTCCGCAGTGGCCGGCCTCCGCTCCGCCGCCGGCAGCCACGGAACGGCGCATCCCATGAAACCACCCGCACATGCGACCTCGTTGCCCTCACGCATGTTCTCTCCGCCGCACGACATCCTCGATTTGGTCCGGTGGAGCACCTCTCCCACGGTGGCTCACCCGGGCTCAGCCGTCGACAGCCACGGGAACGGCGCAAGACGCCTCGCTGTCGCGCGTGAACTCCTCGTTGCCGCCCATGGGCTGCTCGTCGCCGCGCATGGCCTCCTCCGTCCATGTAGATAAGGGGGTGTGGTTCAAATGCTGGGGGGGGGGGGGGGGGGGGGGCTGGGTAGATGCGGTGCGGCCTTGTCTCGAACGAGTTTTGGTGATGACGTGTCAACGTGAGCTCGCCAAGATTTGTGCAATGGCTTCGTAGAAATTCGGACGGAGCAGCCAGATTTCCGACGCTCGGAAGTTATCATTTTCCTTAAAAAAATAGTCTATTCGAAGCATTGATTTTTTTCTTGAAACCTCCACGAATATGATAGCATCGCGACAATCTACACACAAGATAAGATACTCATCAATGCTTTTCTTTTATTTATTTTTACATTCTAATGTTCACAGAAACTCCATGTCCATGGAGATGCTCTAAGCTGCTTATCACAACTTCACACGGCAGCGATGGAAGGCGACGGCGGCACGGCGGCGGCCTGGATGGCGACGCACCGCGGTATGTATGAGCGGGCCACGCGGCACCCCTTCACCGTCTCGATCCGCGACGGTTCCGTCGACCTGGCCGCCTTCAAACGCTGGCTCGTCAGTATTTTCTCGGCTTTTGCTTATCAGTTGATACAAGGTGATTATACTTATATTGGATTGAGCGGCTCCTGCTACGTAAAGCATCGCTAACCTTACACTGCCAGTGGATCTTGATTCAGACTGCGTGACTTTTTGCACTGACTTAGATGAGCTAGGCTAATAGAGCTACTTCTGTGGTCTGAGAAGAAGAAAAGATAGTATGGGTGGGATTTCATAAGGCTACTGAATGTGTTGATCCATTTAGCATGCGTGCAAGATTTGTGGAGATTTGTGGGATTGCTGCTACAAATCAGCATAGTAGGAGGACCTGGAATGCTTATTTTGGCCAACGCTTAGACTTTCAACCAACTTAATCTGAGAAACGGCATGGTTACGGCTTACCAAACCTGGAGTGTGAAACAGAAACTGAAAGTGTGCTGGGACTCTTGCCATGGTGGTTTTGAAGTGCAGTATGGTACAGTGTTTGTTCTGATTAGGATGTTAGCTAGGATTGAAATTCCCCGTCGACAGAATTTGCTGCTCAATTAGCGATAATGTTGGACCTTTTTTGTCAGGCAACAGTAACTAGGCAGTTAAGGCTGTCAAATTCCCTGTTGTGATTCCGTGGTCAAGGGCATACCTCTCCTTATTGAATAGTCTAGTTCACTCATGGCGATTTCCTGTCATGTTTACATAATGCGATGCTTTTTGTTACTTGCATTACATATTCATACAAGTACTTCTTGATGCACAGAGAAGGAACATTAATTCTTCAGTTTTGCTAAAGCACATCTAGATATCTAAAATAAAAAATAAACGGTGCGCTTCATTTAAATGTCTATTATTGGGAAGCTGCTTAGCTGGAAGCAATAGGGTATTACTCTGCATTAGTACTTGGTACTTAATTGGCGCTTGATTGTTGAAAGTTAGATTCAGACGTCATATACTTCACTAATGTAGTTTCTTGCTTGTTTTCTAAGACCAATTCTGCAGTGGTTACCTACATGAAATAAGATAGTATCTGTTTATGTATCATATTTCAGGGTCAGGACTACATGTTCGTGCGGGAATTTGTTGCATTTCTAGCTAGTGTACTGCTCAAGTGTTGCAAACAATCAGACAGCTCGGACATGGAAACAATCCTAGGTGGCTTGGCTTCTCTTAGCGATGAGCTCTCTTGGTTCAAGAAGGAAGCTGCTAAATGGAGTGTTGATCTGGCCGGTATTTCCCCCCTCAGTTCTAATATGGAGTACTGCAGGTTAATCTCTGTCAAACACTGCCACAATTCTACAACCTTAGAGTGCTAAAGGATTTTAACTATGGTATTATTCTTATGGCCAGGTTTCTCCAGAGCTTTGATGATCCAGAGATCAGCTACACTGTTGCCATAACTACGTTTTGGATAATTGAAACCGTGTACCAGGATAGTTTTGCTTCCTGCATAGAAGAAGGTAACAAGACGCCGGCGGAGCTCCTGGGGACCTGTCAGAGATGGGGCAGCCCTGAGTTCAAGCAGTACTGCCAGTCTCTGCAGCGGATCGCTGATCGCTGCTTGGCGAATGCGCCACCTGATGTTGTCAAGAATGCTGAAGAGGCTTTTCTTCGTGTGCTCGAGCTGGAGATTGGATTCTGGGACATGAGTTCTTCTCAGTCCTAAGCGGCGACTGCATCGTGCCAGCACCGTGCGTTACTTGGACGAAATAGATGCTGCAGTGGGTTCAGCATTTTACTGTCATTTCCCCTGTATCTTGGTTTCTCTGATGAACACCGTGCAATAACCTGGATGAAATAAATGTTGTGTTGGTTCAGACCGAAACCTCGATTGCACTTTATTTTTTCACGTATCTTGGTTTCTTTGGTGAACACCGTGGAATTACTTGGGCGGTATAGATGTTTTTGTCGGTTTAGTGTTCAGTCTTTCATTCTGAAAACCTCGGCTGCAATGTCGGTATAGATGTTTTTGTCCGTATGTATTTTTATGCTGGCTTCTTTGGATTCCCAAGAACTTTTGATGTATAATCGTAAGTTTGTAGCGAACTGAAATAATGTTGCCATGTGAAAACCCAAACGTCACAACCAGTTACTGAGTACAGTACGTCATATGACCCTACATTGTTTCTGAAAGAGCATGCTGCAACGAAGTAAAAGCAAAGGGGAAAAACATATAAAAAAAGCAAAGGGGAAAAAACTGCAAAAATGAAGGAATAATATCAGAGCCAGGTTTCGATCCTGGGACCTGTGGGTTATGGGCCCACCACGCTTCCGCTGCGCCACTCTGATTTGTGTGCTATATAGTTGAGTGGGCACTAATTAACATGGTCACTCGCATCTTGCCTTGATAATATGATATCACACTCAGAACTCCTAATAAACATTATAGTAGTATCTTGTAATTTTACAAACAAATCTTTGCTCGCTTTATTCTAAGCCAAACAAAATAAAGCAACAAACCAAACTTAACACGCCCAAGATGCCAATGTGCCACGCAAGCTAAGCTCGAATGACGGCCGGCAATGGCAGAAGACGGCAGGAGCAGGCACGCACGGCTAGCTGTCGTAGGTGCGGCACTCGTCGGTCTCGGGGTTGTCCTCGCAGAACTCCTCCAGCGGGTCGCTGTGCTCCTTCTTGCGGTCGCGCGCGTGGCTGGCCGCCGCGCTGAGCTCCTCCACCTCGTCCCACGCCGCCACGCACTCGCCGCCCTCCGGGTCCCCCGCGCACGTCTCCTCCGCCTGCTTGATGCTCTCCGTCACCTTCTGCGCCAGCTCCGGGGGCGTGGACGGCGAGCCCGCCACGGCCACCAGCCGCCGGCCGTGCGCGCGCATCGCCCGGGCCGCGAACGACACGACGTCCGGGCGAGATGGCAGCGTGGCCGGGGGCTGCGCAACGGTTCTGGGAGCCCGAAAGGTGGCCATGAAGGCCATGGTGGTGATGGTGGCCATGGCTTCGCACTTGGTTCGCAGCGGGGTGGAAGAGAAGGTTTTGGTTGGGATCTCTGGCCGTTTGGGGTACGCCATTTTTATGTGGCTCTCTGCTCCTTATCTTTTGGGGGCCAATCCCGTTGTGACAGATCAGCCTGGGCAGATTTCCCTTCTAGAAGATTTTCAATAATCCTAGACCTACGGGGTTGTTACGGGTTTGTTACAGGATTACCCAAGATTTTTCTCCTGAATTTTCTTACCGAAAATGCTACACCTACGTAAGGGCCGGTACAAATGATGCTAAGAATATTTTAGAAGTACCACATAAGATAAATGTTAAGATGGAGAAGAGAGAGATCGAAAAAAATGCTTGTCTTCTCTTATTTAAGCACAATATTCCTAACCATGTTTTTACGAATAGATAGTTATTGAAGATAAGGCTAAGAGATAAGCAAATTTCTATTCTGATCCCAAGCTCAAAATGCACCCTGATGAACAATAAAAATCGATAAAATAATAAAAGAAAATCAGAAAATTGATAAACTTTGACAAATATTTTGTGTGCTTGTAAAATTTCAGCAGAAAATAACATTCATGGAAAAAAAACAAATTCAACATTTCCAAATGTTTCCAAAACTAGAATTTTTGGAGCATCAATTTTTTTGCCACGACTTTAACAAATGTTATTTCATGCTGAAATTTTGCAAGTATACAAAACATTTGTCAAAGTTCACCATAAAAAAATTCAAAACATTTGTGAAAGTTTACCACAAAAAATATTCAAAATATTTGTCAAATTCTTGGCCCGCATGAACCTCAAAGCACTTCTAGATCAGAGTAAGTGGGAATGAACGAATTGGTCATTTTTCGCAGAGCCAGGCACTAGTGATCCAGCGTGGCTGTCGCCTGAGGAAGACGGGACACGATGGGACGCTTCATAACTTCCCCAGCGCTCTCTCGCCTCACCAGTTCACACCACACTCTCACTATCTCTCACCGCCCTCTCAGTTTCTCCCATGACAACCCTCGACCCCGCCGCCCCTCCCCTTCCTCCTCCAACCACCACCATGACTGGTGGGTGGACGACTGATAACCCACGATTATAGGGGATCGCGATAGTCTTCAAGGGTAGTATTTCACCCAAATTTATTGGTTCGACACAAGGGGAGTCAAAGAATATTCATGAGTATTAGCAGTTGAGTTGTCAATTCAACCACACCTGCAGAACTAAATATCTACACCAAAGTGTTTAGTAGCACAGTAGTATGATAGTTTGATAGCAATAGTAACGATAACAGTAGCAGTAGTAGTTTTGTAGTGATTGTAACAGCAGCAACAAGGTAAGTAACTTAGCAAAGATCAATATAAGAAAAATGTAGGCATTGGATCAACGATGGATATTGGTGTTGGATAATATTCATCATGTAACAGTCACAACCTAGAGCGATACACAATAGCTCCAATTCATCAATATAATGTAGGCATGTATTCCGCAAATAGTCATACGCGATTATAATAAAAACTTGTATGTCATCTTTTGTCCTACCCTCCCGTAGCAGTAGGGTCCGTAAGAAAATCTAATGGATATTAATGCCTCCTTTTAATAGAGAACTGAAACAAAGCGTTAACACACAGTGAATACATGAAGTCCTCATACTACGGTCATCACCGAAAAGAATCCCAATTATTGTCACCTTGGGGTATGCAGATCATAACACGTAATAGGTGCATACAACTTGCAAGATAGGATCCAAAACACACTTATATTCATGAAAACATAATAGATCCAGATTTGAAATCATGGCAGGCCCTAGTGACAAACATTAAGCGTAGCAAAGTCATAGCAACATCAATCTCAGAATATATTGGATACTAGGGATCAACCACTAACAAATTGACTCGATTACATAATAAATCTCATCCAACTCTATCACCGTCCAGCAAGCTGATTGCTTGTATCTACGTTGGTAATTCCCTGAAGAGGCGATGATGCAGCACAATTGTGACGCCCCCGATTTGACCGTACACTAATCATGCACACAAATGTGTACGATCAAGATCAGGGACTCACGGGAAGATATCACAACACAACTCTAAAACATAAATAAGTCATACAAGCATCATAATACAAGCCAGGGGCCTCGAGGGCTCGAATACAAGTGCTTGATCATAGACGAGTCAGCGGAAGCAACAATATCTGAGTACAGACATAAGTTAAACAAGTTTGCCTTAAGAAGGCTAGCACAAACTGGGATACAGATCGAACGAGGCGCAGGCCTCCTGCCTAGGATCCTCCTAACTACTCCTAGTCGTCGCCAGCGGGCTGCACGTAGTAGTAGGCACCTCCAGTGTCGTAGGAGTCGTCGTCGACGGTCGCGTCTGGCTCCTGGACTCCGGCCTCTGGTTGCGTCAATCAGGTAGAAAGGAAAGGGGGAAAAGAGGAAGGAAAGAAACCGTGAGTACTCATCCAAAGTACTCGCAAGCAAGGAGCTACACTACATATGCATGGGTATATGTGTAAACGGCCATATTAGTGGACTGAACTGCAGAATGCCAGAATAAGAGGGGGATAGCTAATCCTGTCGAAGACTACGCTTCTGGCAGCCTCCATCTTGCAGCATGTAGAAGAGAGTAGATTGTAGTCCACCAAGTAGCATCGCATAGCATAATCCTACCCGGCGATCCCCTCCTCGTCGCCCTGTTAGAGAGCGATCACCGGGTTGTATCTGGCACTTGGAAGGGTGTATTTTATTAAGTATCCGGTTCTAGTTGTCATAAGGTCAAGGTACAACTCCGGGTCGTCCTTTTACCGAGGGACACGGATATTCAAATAGATAAACTTCCCTGCAGGGGTGCACCACATAACCCAACACGCTCGATCCCATTTGGCCGGACACACTTTTCTGGGTCATGCCCGGCCGCGGAAGATCAACACGTCGCAGCCCCACCTAGGCTCAACAGAGAGGTCAGCACGCCGGTCTAAATCCTATGCGCGCAGGGGTCTGGGCCCATCGCCCATTGCACACCTGCACGTTGCGAGGGCGGCCGGAAGCAGACCTCGCCTAGCAGGCGTTCCAGTCCAATCCGGCGCGCGCCGCTCCGTCGCTGACGTCAAGAAGAGCTTCGGCTGATACCACGACGTCGAGTGCCCATAACTATTCCCGCGTAGCTGGTTAGTGCGTATAGACCAAATGGCCAGACTCAGATCAAATACCAAGATCTCGTTAAGCGTGTTAAGTATCCGCGAACGCCGACCAGGGCCAGGCCCACCTCTCTCCTAGGTGGTCTCAACCTGCCCTGTCGCTCCGTCATAAAGTAACAGTCGGGGCCGTCGGGAACCCAGGCCCACCTCTACCAGGATGGAGCCACCTGTCCTTTCAGCCCCCTCATCAGAATCACTTGTGGGTACTCAACGAGCCGACCCGACTTTAGTCACCACATGTGTCATGTATATAAAGTATAGAGTATATACCCGTGATCACCTCCCGAAGTGATCACGGCCCAGTAGTATAGCATGGTAGACGGACAAGAGTGTAGGGCCACTGATGGAACACTAGCATCCTATACTAAGCAGTAGGATAGCAGGTAAGGGTAACAATTGTAGCAACAATGACAGGCTATGCAACAGAATAGGATTAATCGAAATCAGTAACATGCTACACTACTCTAATGCAAGTAGTGTAGAGAAGAATAGGCGATATCTGGTGATCAAGGGGGGGGGGCTTGCCTGGTTCCTTTGGCAAGGAAGGGTCGTCAACTCCGTAGTCGAACTGGGGTCACCGGCAGTCTCGGGGTCTACCGGAGTGAAGTAACGGAGGGGAAACACAATAAATAACAGAGCAATCAAAGCATCACAAAGCGTAGCATGGCAATACGCGGTGCAAGAGGTGACCTAACGCAGTAGTAGGTGATACCCGCGAAGTGGGGAAACATCCGGGAAAGTATTCCCGGTGTTTTGCATTTTCGGACAAATGAACCGGAGGGGGAAAGTTGCGTTTTTCTATGCTAGGGATGTGTGGCAGACGAACGGACTGCGTATTTGGATTCGTCTCGTCGTTTTGAGCAACTTTCATGTAGAAAGTATTTTCATCTGAGCTACGGTTTATTTTATATGATTTTCTAAAGTTTTAAATCATTTTAGAATTTATTTAATTAATTTAATTCAACATTATCCAGAATAGTGCACGCTGATGTCATCATGACGTCAGCATGATGTCAGCAGTCAACAGAGGTGTTGACTGGTCAAACTGACATGTGGGTCCAGTGGGACCCACCTGTCATTCTCTATTTAGATTAATTAGGAATTAGCTAAACTAATTACTGTTTAATTAAACTAACTAGTTAATTAGATTAATTAAACATGATTAATTAACTTAATTAATTAATTAATAATTAATTTTATTAATTCAATTTTATTTTAATTTATTAATTTTTTTATTCTTTTTTTAATTGACGTTCTAGGGCGTGGGCCATCGGGCACAGCCCGAACGGGCACTGGCCGGCGGGGCGCACCCGATTTGGGCGCTGCGGGGCGCCGGGGTGTGCTGGCTTCCGAGCGGAGGCCGAGCCCGGGCGGCGACCAGCAAGAGGCCGCGGCGGAGGCGGTGGGAGTTGCGGGCGGAGGCGGGCGCAGTGGCAGGGGCAGCCGGCGCGTGCGGGGCGGAGGCGCGGCCGGCAGCGGCGCTGGGCGCGAGCCAGCAGCGCGGCAGATGAGCGGGGCGAGCCGGGCGGGGCTTGGCACACGCCCGGACGGCGACGGACGTGGCGGGGCACGAGCGGGGCGGCAGTGTCCGCGAGCACTGCGCGGCCACGACGAACTAGCAGGCGGGTGAGGGAGGCAGAGAGGAGAAGGGGAGGGGGCTCACAAAGCCCTGTAGTTGAGCGAGGCGGGCGCGGGGAGGAGTCGGGGTCGGGCGACGGGTCGGCGTCGCAGATCCGGCGAGGAGGAGGTCGAGGACGGAGGAGCTCGACGTCGGGGCGGCGCCCGAGGACGGCGCTCGGGGAGTGGACGAGGAGGCGAGGCAGCGACGGTGGGGAGGGGGATGATGACGGGCGGCGGTGAGGTGGCCTCGGCCGGCGATGCCGGTGAAGCCACCGGGCGGCGACCGGCGATGGTGCTCGGGGCGAGGGGAGCCCAGATCGGGGAGAGGGGAAGGGGAGGAACGAGTGGAGAGAGTGGGGTGGGGATCGTGGGGGTCGTGGCTAGGGTTCGGGCACGGCAGGCCATATAGGCCAGGGGCGCGGGTGGGCCGGGGGGCCAGCCAGCTGGGCCGCGGCCTAGTTGGCCCGGGGGTTTTCTTCTTCTATTTTTTTTGTTTATTTTCTTTTAAAACTTTCTTTTCTATTCATTTACTTTCCCTATAGTTTTCAATTTATTTTAGTTTCAAAAATACAAAACACCTCCTAAATCAGTATAGCTAAATATACCACTTCCCCATTTAATTATGGCACCCAAGAAAAATAGTTTAACATTTTATTAATTATAAAAGGCATTATTTAATTGATTAAGCCACTGTTTTATTTATTTTAGTGCCCTTAATTATTTATAAAAACTGTGGGTTCTCCACCATTATTACTTAGGATTTATTTGTCACATTTAGCACATTTTAGTTTTTATGTTTGAAAAATTTATCTATTAACTTTATTTTAAATTTGAATTCCAACAGGACTTGGTTTACCGCGAGATTAACAACAGTAACCGTGGTGACGTGGTGTCATTAGCAGAGGTTACTGTAGCTTGATTATCCGGGCGTCACAATTCTCCTCCACTACAAGAAATCTCGTCCCGAGATTTAAGAGGGGGAATAAGGGGGAAAGGTCTGGTTACGAAATTCTAACGAATTTTCTCGGTCTTGGTTGCTCTTCTCGAAGTGGTCGATCCATTACATTGACGTCTTCATTTGTCTGCTTCAGGTCATCCTGATGAAGTCGTCACCCTTCCTTCAGGATCTCCATCGTGCTTACGGAAATCTAAGGGGGAAAACTCGGGAAGGACGGAGCTCAACATATGTTAGGTACCTGGGGGCTATCTCAGTGAAAGTGGCATAGAGGCATCTCTCGAGTTGAAATTCAAGAAAGTTATCGAGAGCAAGGTAAGGAGGGGCAACAAGAAGCTCCAAGCGGTTAGGCAACCGTCCGTTGCCTGAAACAGAGGGTGAAAGGGGTTCAGAGCAATGGGAATAAGTATTGCGCCTGATACCATAATAGATCACTAGGAAGGTGGGTCGTGATCTTTCATATGAAGCCAAGCGTGAGGAATAACTTTAGAAACATGGGTTTACAGGAGAGTCAGGTTTCGATCCTGTGTAACCGTGAGTTATGGGCCCACCATGTGGTTTTTTTTATAGGAGCAGTGACATCTTGCACGGTCATGATAGCAAGGCATGTCAGAGAATACCCTGTCAGTTATGTCGGCAACGCGTTGGTACCAAGGGCGAGGGACAAAGAGAACCATTTTCCTGCTCGTTGAAACGAGGCGGACCAATAGGCAAAGTTCTCATCCATCGGTGGCTACCGAAATGTCATCAACAAAAGTAACATGGTCTACTAAGAGAGTGGTACAACGAGGTGCTCAACTAAGCAGGGAATTATCTCTGCTCAGCTAAGTCAGATTACAAGAAAGGTTAAACAAAACAATGGAAAGGAAAATATGATTATCAGAGTAAACAGAACAATGGAAAGGAAAATGTGTTTAAACACATATTTCAAGGGTATATCCTTCCCAAGGGCAATGGTTAGAAGAGAACCATTTAGGTTAGGGAAGAGGAAGTTCATGACATTACCCAAACAACGGTGTTTGAATAATGGATAAAGAAAATTTAGCATTGTGCTTCAAATGTTTTTATTGAAGATCGGAGTACCACAGACATGCTTCGAGATAGCATTGATATGGTCTTCAAGCAAGGTCGGACTTGGATAAACAAAGGATCCATTTTAGAATAAGTCTTACAATTTCCTCATGAAATAATGGATAACCTTGCAGAAAAGGAAACTATAACGATAGGTCCTACGCCCAGGTGTACCGGGCATGACATCACCTTACCGGGTCATGTGAAGACCAATGTTATAACTCTTGGAAATATGTCACAACCATCATATCTGACCAAGATCCAGATCTGATTGGTGTCAGGATACCTCAGACTCAGGATGTCTGAGAAGAAAGGTGCAACACAAATTGATGGGATGACATTGTAAGATTCTCGGGAAATGAACTATGAAAGCAAGTTCCGAAACAAGAGTTCATCATTAAACCAAGGAGAGGGTTAGGAGGTGGCTGATGGACTCAGCGACATTCCATTGAGATTTCCAAAAGATGGATTTCCACAATTATGTGTACAAGGAGATAGCTTTTGTCAGTTCAAATGATATAATGAGGTATGCTCGAGGAAACATACACGATTGAACATTGGTTGACGGTGCACCCGAAATATGGGCTAGGCAGCACAATCAATGTTCGAATGATAATTCAATAAGCCATAGACGTAGAATGAAACTATAGACCAATAACTTCAAAGCAATAGGGTTGCTAGAAGTTTAGAATTTACACATCACAAACCATTTGTCGGTATTCCGGTTAGTAACAACACGGGGACCAAGAAAAGAATGGTGATGTTAAATAAGTATCACTTGTATCAAGAATTCTTAAGGGTGGTGAATTTCCCATGACATTCTTGACATAAAAGATAGCAATACTCCAAGGTAGAACATAACATAAGTTGGATAGCAAGGATCTCAAGGTACAACACAAAACATGAACAAGTTTGTATTAAAGGGAAAGCAAGAATGTTGCCGATGATAACACAAATCATCGAGGGGCAAGGATGGTATTTCTCATCATGAATTCAATTGATATCCTGGAGGAACTCAGAATGTTGATGATGATCATGACAAATTTTGTCGAGAGGTTTCATGGAGATGTAATCGATCAGCGACGACATCAAGTCAAAGGAATGATGAAGCGGAAGGTTAGTGGAACCATGGGTAGGACACAAACGTGAAATCAAGCTTGTTGTTCAAGGCGAACTGATATGACGAGGAAGATCGACGTAAGCTTAGCTCACCATCGAAAGTTGTGTTCCGGGAAGGACCGGGTAGCACAGTTAAAAAAAGTTTGCACGATAATGATATAGCCGATAAGGCTAGGAATGACTTGAAGGATTATTAAACTCGTAAGCAACAAGAATTACTTAGAGTTATTGAATCGGAGTGCGGAATCGATTCACTTATCGGTGTTCTCGAGTGACTAATAACTCAGAGCCCGTGGAAAATTGGAATCAGTGAGAATGTAGCACTTGATGAAGAACTCATAAGAAGTTATGCAGTTCCATGATAATCTCGAGATACTTGAGGGTACTACTCAAGGGAAGATCAACATAGAAACTGAACTGGAGTGCAGACTTGCAATAGCAGATACTTTAACCTTGTCATGATAGATGAGGCAATGGAATGGTTTCCTTCCAGATGTATTGAATATGGTTAGAATGGTTGAAACCATAACTGCAAGGGATCCAATTTACTACACTGGAAGAATCATCCGAATGTTTAAATATTCTTGCAAGAAGCTTTCATGATAAGTTCCACATCGTGTCCGTGGGCATGAACACAAATGTTCAAGGTCGACTCCCACTTCTGCAATGCATAACCTTTCTTTCACTTCTCGTTTACGAAGAAGTTGTAGTGCTGAAATTTTATCTGGCGAAGCACCAGAAGAGCATGACTCGTGAAAACTTTCGGGTTCACACAGATTAGAGAAGGCTTCAACCCATAGGGGCATCTTGGGAACATATACCGCAAACTTCAGGAGTAAATAACACAAGCTCGAAAGGAGAGTATTGTTGACAAAGCATAGGATACAATTTACCAAAGGCATTATGTATCCGAGAAAGACTCACAAAGTTATTGAATATGAAGGACGTCGTCGGATAAAATCCAACAAGGCTATGATGGTCCATAAAGGATCTGATGTGAGTATCGGCACACAACCAGAGGAAGAATCAATGCAAAGACCTTGGATTATAGAAACAACTAAGTAACTTAGAGTCCAATTGCAAAGGATTTATGATTTACAAAGCGAAGGATCAGAAACAGACGCTCTGATCAAGGATGGATAAGTTCAATAGACATAGGGGCACAATCAACGACAATTTGATTGGGGGAGAACCAACTCACGTTTCAAATGACGTCTGAGCCGGAAGGATGAATTCTAGGATCTGATTGAGGATTGCGAGCATTCGCAACAAATTGAATCAACGGACTCAAAATGATAATGACAAGAGATGCCAATAAGATTACGAGACTTAAGATTAATCATAATGCAAGTAAGCAAGAATTTCAAGAGCAAAAAGGCTCCTGAAGATTTTCGGAAGATCGAATGATATTTTGAACACTTTTGTGAAATACTTGAATCAACTGGGGATGAGCGGATACTCGGTAAGTGCGAGAATTATCCGTAGGGGTATTCAGGTGACAAAGAACAGCAAGGCAGTAAGCTCAAAGGATTCTCGTAACAACAGAGAGAATTACGGGGTATCTTGTAGTAGCAAGATCAACCGGGAAACATTGTATGAATAGCGAGTATACGTGGTTATCCATAGGAGTTTACCGATGAAAGGGAATTGCAAAAGCGATGAACACAAGTTCTCGGGTTATCAGCGGAGAGTATCTTCAGGGTCTTCACGTGCACCAGACGATCATCAACAATAAGGGCTCTCCGGGTGAAGTGATAACGAGATCCTAATGTTAGATTTAGCAAAATTCACTTAACCCGAATAGAAGAGAGATCAGAGTCCCAGAGTATAGACAAGGAGTAAAAGATCTTAATACCACCCAATGACGACGTGGACCCGTAAGACACACAGCCATGTTAGTAAAAGTTTTGTAATGTCTAGACTCGACTAAGGCCAATGAGTGTGGAAAGGGGGATTCCTACAGGCAGTCGGCTCTGATACCAACTTGTGACGCTCCCGATTTGACCGTACACTAATCATGCACGCAAATGTGCACGATCAAGATCAGGGACTCACGGGAAGATATCATAACACAACTCTAAAACATAAATAAGTCATACAAGCATCATAATACAAGCCAGGGGCCTCGAGGGCTCGAATACAAGTGCTCGATCATAGACGAGTCAGCGGAAGCAACAATATCTGAGTACAGACATAAGTTAAACAAGTTTGCCTTAAGAAGGCTAGCACAAACTGGGATACAGATCGAACGAGGCGCAGGCCTCCTGCCTGGGATCCTCCTAACTACTCCTGGTCGTCGCCAGCGGGCTGCACGTAGTAGTAGGCACCTCCAGTGTCGTAGGAGTCATCGTCGACGGTGGCGTCTGGCTCCTGGACTCCAGCCTCTGGTTGCGTCAATCAGGTAGAAAGGAAAGGGGGAAAAGAGGAAGGAAAGCAACCGTGAGTACTCATCCAAAGTACTCGCAAGCAAGGAGCTACACTACATATGCATGGGTATATGTGTAAAGGGCCATATCAATGGACTGAACTGCAGAATGCCAGAATAAGAGGGGGATAGCTAATCCTGTCGAAGACTACGCTTCTGGCAGCCTCCATCTTGCAGCATGTAGAAGAGAGTAGATTGTAGTCCACCAAGTAGCATCGCATAGCATAATCCTACCCGGCGATCCCCTCCTCGTCGCCCTGTTAGAGAGCGATCACCGGGTTGTATCTGGCACTTGGAAGGTATTTTATTAAGTATCCGGTTCTAGTTGTCATAAGGTCAAGGTACAACTCCGGGTCGTCCTTTTACCAAGGGACACGGCTATTTGAATAGATAAACTTCCCTGCAGGGGTGCACCACATAACCCAACACGCTCGATCCCATTTGGCCGGACACACTTTTCTGGGTCATGCCCGGCCGCGGAAGATCAACACGTCGCAGCCCCACCTAGGCTCAACTGAGAGGTCAGCACGCCGGTCTAAATCCTATGCGCGCAGGGGTCTGGGCCCATCGCCCATTGCACACCTGCACGTTGCGAGGGCGGCCGGAAGCAGACCTCGCCTAGCAGGCGTTCCAGTCCAATCCGGCGCGCGCCGCTCCGTCGCTGACGTCAAGAAGAGCTTCGGCTGATACCACGACGTCGAGTGCCCATAACTGTTCCCGCGTAGCTGGTTAGTGCGTATAGACCAAATGGCCAGACTCAGGTTAAATACCAAGATCTCGTTAAGCGTGTTAAGTATCCGCGAACGCCGGCCAGGGCCAGGCCCACCTCTCTCCTAGGTGGTCTCAACCTGCCCTGT
Source organism: Triticum aestivum (assembly GCF_018294505.1). NCBI lineage: Eukaryota > Viridiplantae > Streptophyta > Magnoliopsida > Poales > Poaceae > Triticum > Triticum aestivum. The sequence continues at coordinate 323,521,035 of NC_057805.1, forward strand.
CGCTCCGCCATAAAGTAACAGTCGGGGCCGTCAGGAACCCAGGCCCACCTCTACCGGGATGGAGCCACCTGTCCTTTCAGCCCCCTCATCAGAATCACTTGTGGGTACTCAACGAGCCGACCCGACTTTAGTCACCACATGTGTCATGTATATAAAGTATATAGTATATACCCGTGATCACCTCCCGAAGTGATCATGGCCCAGTAGTATAGCATGGCAGACGGACAAGAGTGTAGGGCCACTGATGGAACACTAGCATCCTATACTAAGCAGTAGGATAGCAGGTAAGGGTAACAACTGTAGCAACAATGACAGGCTATGCAACAGAATAGGATTAATCGAAATCAGTAACATGCTACACTACTCTAATGCAAGCAGTATAGAGAAGAATAGGCGATATCTGGTGATCAAGGGGGGGGGCTTGCCTGGTTGCTTTGGCAAGGAAGGGTCGTCAACTCCGTAGTCGAACTGGGGTCACCAGCAGTCTCGGGGTCTACCGGAAAGAAGTAACGGAGGGGGAACACAATAAATAACAGAGCAATCAAAGCATCACAAAGCGTAGCATGGCAATACGCGGTGCAAGAGGTGACCTAACGCAGTAGTAGGTGATACCCGCGAAGTGGGGAAACATCCGGGAAAGTATTCCCAGTGTTTTGCATTTTCAGACAAATGAACCGGAGGGGGAAAGTTGCGTGTTTTCTATGCTAGGGATGTGTGGCAGACGAACGGACTGCGTATTTGGATTCGTCTCGTCGTTCTGAGCAACTTTCATGTAGAAAGTATTTTCATCTGAGCTACGGTTTATTTTATATGATTTTCTAAAGTTTTAAATCATTTTAGAATTTATTTAATTAATTTAATTCAACATTATCCAGAATAGTGCATGCTGACGTCATCATGACGTCAGCATGATGTCAGCAGTCAACAGAGGTGTTGACTGGTCAAACTGACATGTGGGTCCAGCGGGACCCACCTGTCATTCACTGTTTAGATTAATTAGGAAGTAGCTAAACTAATTACTGTTTAATTAAACTAACTAGTTAATTAGATTAATTAAATAGGATTAATTAAATTAATTACTTAATAATTAATTTTATTAATTCATTTTATTTTTATTTATTAATTTTTTAATTCTTTTTTTAATTGACGTTCTGGGGCGTGGGCCATCGGGCACAGCCCGAACGGGCACTGGCCGGCGGGGCGCACCCGATTTGGGCGCTGCGGGGCGCCGGGGTGTGCTGGCTCCCGAGCGGGGGCCGAGCCCGGGCGGCGACCAGCAAGGGGCCGCGGCGGAGGCGGTGGGAGTTGCGGGTGGAGGCGGGCGCAGTGGCAGGGGCAGCCAGCGCGTGCG